>NW_022111378.1:5516291-5542210 GCF_000313985.2 Echinops telfairi | reverse complement strand
CTTAAGTGGAGAGGAAATATTTTGAGAATGATGAGGGCAATGAATGTACAAATGTGCTTTACACAATTGATGTCTGTATGGATTGTGATAGGAGTTGTATGAGCCCCTAATAGAATGATTTTTAAAAAAGAGAAGAAAAGAAATAAACAAAAATATTTTAACCCCCCACCAAACAAAACAAACAAACAAAAAACCTTGTCAACCTTTCCTTATGGTAGAAAGTGATTGCATTGATGGCATCAATAATTTATCCAATGACATAGACTTTTAGTTTATGCGAGTATAGTCCAACTGTGAGCTGAAATCCATGAGTTGCTGCTCTGTACAGATTGATTTCCTAATTGATTGAGCTCTATTTCCATTGAGCATGGGCGCTGGTGCTAGGGGAAAACTTCCTGTATGATTTCTTACAAGGGCAGACCCAGGCCTCTCAGATGAATGCTTGTCATATTAATATAAAGGGAGCATTGAGGTACTATATTATGGTGGTTCTGGGTCCCCTTTCATTGAACACCCACTAAGCCGGGGGGCCCACCCAAGGCCATTTCCACAGTCTTGTGGTGGCCATCCCTTGCCTTCTCTCCCATCAGGATATTTCAGTTCTAAGTCCAAGGGTACAGGTAGTTTTGAGGTAGGGCCATTCGTTGAGTCATGCCTCCACACCAAGGCCTGGTGTGGCCCTTGGGGGATGCTGTGGTCCCTGTATAGCCAACATCTAAGGTCATCATAGGAAATCTGTTCATCTTTACAGCAGCAGAAAACCTCACCTTTCTCCCACAGAGGGGTGGCTAAGTTCAAACTGCTGACCTTGCAGTTAGCAGCCCCACGTGTAAGTCACTCGGCCACCAAGGCTCCTTCCAGCAGTTGGAGATTGCCTTCATTCTGTGAACCCGGCCACATGGAAACCATACTGCTTGCCGAACTCCTTCAGTAGCTACAGACTTGACAACATCACTAAGACTGGATCATGTATTACCAACATTCTTTATTTTATTAACAACGATGCTAGAACCACACGGTGACACAGACTTTTTTACGACCAGTACTAGAAGAAGCAACAAGGTAACTTTTGACTTGTTTAGGAGGAGAGTGTCCTGGTCTTGGAGGAAGAAAGGATGGAGGGAAGAAGAAGTAGTGAAACAGGCAGGCATGGTTAGTAAAATAATCACGAAGGTAGGTAGTAAAGAGAGTGGGTATGGGAGAGGAAGGAGGGAAACAGGAGAAACAGCGCAGAGCCTGGTGGGGTGAGGAAAAGTTAGAAAGGGGGAGGGCATTGGTTGCAACAACCCCCCACGTGAGTATACATATCTCTTCCCAACTGGACTCTGTGACATTGATTTGGTAGTCTGATATTGGCCACCTCGGGAGTTTTTACACTACAGAAATTGACAGACACAAGTTAGCCTTCCCCTTTGTCCCCAGGAGAGCCCATTGTTAAACATTTAACCTCAGTAGCTGCTGCAGTGTGTTATAAATTGTGATGAGTAGATAACGTGATAAAGCAAAAATGTTGCTTGAAGAATCTAATGGGCAGGTATGCGGGTGTTCACACTTAACATATTTACATTTTTATCTGTGTTTAAATTGTCCTAATAAGAATGCTAGGGAGAAAGCAAACAGCTAAAACATTAAAAAAAAAATCAATTAATTAAACCTTCCCCTCACTAAGGAGCAAATGCAAACCGTTGCCTGACCGTTCACCATGAAAGCTTACAAGTGCTCAGTGTTCCTGAGGTACCAAGGCAGACTTTGTGGGGCGCTGCTTCCTGAGTCTTGGGCCACGCTCCAGGAGGAAGCTCTCTGCTGACAACCCTTGGGCCTAGCTCCAGGTACAGACGGCTGGAGAAGGGAAATTGTCATTCTCAAAGGGTTTGTTCCTTTGATCTGCAGTCAAACCAGCTACTTGCAAAATCTGGAACAAGGAACCAACCATACTTTGTTTACAACAAAGGATTCCTGTAAAATGGGTGTTTTTCTCAACTGTGCATTGCTCTAATTGAAAGGTAATTAAAAACAACCAAACAGATGGCAGGAGGGTTTATATGCAATTTTTCTGTTTTTTTAAACAATAATGACCATTTATTAAAACCCCTGGACGTGTCAAAGAGGACCACTCCTGTTGCAGTGGTTAAGCATTGGGCTGCCAATGGAAAGATTGATGGTTGACGTCCATTCGTGCTCCGCAAGAGAAAGAGGAGGCTACCTGTTCTTATCAAAACTTAGTCAACTTGGTGGCAATGGATTTGGTTTTGATGGCACGGTCAAACATTTACTTTTAACGTAATGTTTTTAATCCTTATGATAGCCTGAAGTCCAATCTGACTTTGTTTAGAAGTAAGAGTGGCATCACATACTTTGGGCATGTTATTAGGAGGAAGCATCCCCGAGAGAAGGACCTCCTGCTTGTAAAGTAGAGGGTTAGTGGAGAAGACGAAGACCCTCCCTTAGATGGACGGACACAGTGACCGCAGCAATGGACTCACCCGGCACTGACTGTGAGGACGGTGCGGGATCGGGCGGATGTCCTTTTGTTCATGGAATCCTTATGAGCTGGAATCTACTTGACACGACCTAACAGTCAAGATATCCTCAAATGTACGATTTGCTCTCCTTACTTTTCTGTGAGGAATCTGACAGCAAGAGGGGTTCATTTACCAAGTTCACCCAGCAAATGCTTGACATAGCACTCACACCGAGCCCTGTCTGCCTTCAAAGCATACAGGCCTTTCCTGTTTTGCTCTCTAAAATGTCCTTAGAAAGTTGCTCCTGCCAGTTCTTAAGCAGAGCTCTGTCAAAAAGATGATTGTGTATGTATTGTATCTGTTTCTTTCCTTTTCAGAACACTGTTCTTTTGTTTTATTTT
This sequence comes from Echinops telfairi, assembly GCF_000313985.2. Lineage (NCBI taxonomy): Eukaryota > Metazoa > Chordata > Mammalia > Afrosoricida > Tenrecidae > Echinops > Echinops telfairi. The sequence continues at coordinate 5,539,347 of NW_022111378.1, read as the reverse complement.
TACAGCTCTTCTGCCATATAGCTATTAACATGCCTTGTAATAGGGAAAGATACCAAGCCTGAAGCAGTTATATCCCTTACCTGAGATGAAAACAGACACAACACTGACAAAAGCAGTCCTAGAAACCTTTTCCCCTGAGTCTCAGCACAGTATTGTCAATGTCAGCCCAATCCCTTTTACCGGGTCCACTGGCCATTGGCAATAGTATTCTATGACCTTATCAACGCCCATCCCAGAACTTGCCTACAGAAAGCAATGTGATGGTTAGATTTACAAGTCAATGGGACTAGAATGTCATACCCAGTATTCATCAAACACTGATCTGGGTATTGTTGTGAAGATATTCCATCGATGCGATTCATAGCTACAGTTAGTTGACTTTTAACTAGAACAGATGATCTTGGGGAATCTGGGCGAGCCTCATCGAATCAGTCAAAAGACCTTAAGAACAAAGCCAGGGTCACCTGAGGAGGAGCACTGCCTCCCATGGACGACAGTGCCAGTCCTGACGTCTGTCCTTACGGTTGCTCTGCCCACACAGCCCCCACCATGGTGCCAGCTAGTTCCTTGCAACCGGCCACCCTTCCTCACTCTTGTGTGTCTGCCATTGTGTTGACCTCTAACGCTTGGTGACCCCATGAGCCGCAGAACCTGGACTGCTCTACTCCACAGGGTGTTCACGATCAGATTCTCAGAAGTAGATGGCCAGTTTGTTTGCTTTTCTCCCCTAGTCTGTCTTTGTCTGGAAGCTCTGCTGAAACCTATTCAGCATCACGGCAACACACAAGCCTCCACTGACAGGTGGTGGCAGCTGCACGGGACGTTCATTGGTCAGAAATGGAAATTGAACCCAGCCTTCCCACATGGAAGGTGAGAGAATTCTACAGCTAAGCCACCACAGCGATAGGTAAACAAGACATAGGATATACAGGTACATTAAAAATCCAACTGCCACTGAGTCACTTCTGACTCCTAGTGACCCTACAAGATAGCGTTGAATTGCTTCATTAGGCGTTCCTCGGCTGTGAGTCTTTACAGGAGGAGACAGCCTCATCTTTCTCCCAATTATTTCTGTGTACCCATACTCGTGTATACACATACATATTTATGGTACTGTTTCTCTGATAGGACCCTTACAGGCAGGGCCAGAGAATGCCCTCCAAGGTCAAGGACTGCTTACTCTTCCATGTAAAATGAATATCAGAGTGTCTCGTCTGAACAGCTAGAAGTTCAAATATATTCTAATGGCCTCTTCGCAGGACTTGTATAAAAGAGGACACAGCCAATCTAAACCAAACCACTGCCATTGAGTCATTTCCAACGCAAAGCAACCGTATAGGACAGGGTAGGACGGCCCCTGTGGGTTTCCAAGATTATACACTGTCGCGGGAGCAGAGCACCTATCCGTGTCCTGTAAGATGAGACACAGCAGGGAGAAAACAAGCACACCTGAAGAAGAAATACAAGTTTCTCTTGCAGATACCGCTGATCCTGTATTATAGGGGAAGGGATGCAAGGGAATTCGATATGATATTGTCAGTTGATAGAAACAGGGGACAAGATCCCACCAACGGGCAGTTACAGGAGCCAGGGAGATGTGCAGGTGCTTGCAGGGTGTAACATACTATATCAAGCCAGTCTGGACACCTATTCTTTGTAAAGGGTACCCTCACTTAGGTAAATAAGAATGATAGTGCAGAGACAGCATTCTGCTCTCTTAGGGCCCACCCCATCTCTGAAGCTCATTGCCATCACTGAAGATGAGATGGGGGGTTCTCGGTTTCACCACAGCCGGCGGCTTGGCACTCACTCTAGCTCACCCACCGAAGTTTAATTTCAGGATGCACGACCCAGCAATGCAGTCTCATTCTGGGGTTAAAATGCAAAGACACTGGACTCCTTCGCATCTGGTCACAAGCAGGCGGGTTTTCTTCACCCTCTTTCTCCCCCGCCCTCAAGAGCGTGATGTGTGCCACTGTGCAACGTCCAGGGTGGTGCGTTCCTTTTGCCTGTTTGTTTTTTAACAGTTCTATTGGCACATGATTCACAAATCACCCAGTTCAATAGCTCAACCACATCAAGAAGAGTTGTACAATCATCACCCCAATCGGGGTTAGAAAATTTTCTTCGTTTTCATACTCATCGTTATTAGCTCCCCACTTCCACTGCAATCTCCCCTTCCATACCTCTAAGGAACCATCGATCCAGTTATTGTCTCCACAGACTTACCCATCCTGGGTCTCGTATGTAGCAAAACACTATTACAAAACAACAACAATAACAAAGTAAAAAAAAAAGTCATTCAAAAGCAAGCAGAAAGTATTAAAAAGTAGACTAAATTTTAAATGACTCGAAAAGGAAGATCAGATGATAAGGTGTGGTATTTTAACCTGACTACATCTGCAATCATTCATTTCCCAGTTGATCAAGGGAGTTGGTCTTTCTAATCAAGTTTGAAAACCATCAAACTAGTGCAGATAGGATGTAGGGAAATGGATACTTTCCTGCGCTATTGGTGGAAGTAACTGCTATTTCAGGGCTCTCTGGAGAACAATTTGACAAATCTACAAAAACTACAAAAGAGCCCTGGTGACACAGTGATTATACACTGAGTGCTAAACAAAAGGTGGTAGACAGCAGCCACTAGCAGCCCTGCCAAAGAGTGAGCGGCAACCTGCTTCCGTACAGATTGGAAACTCTATATATGGTGGTGCTGTGAGTGGAACCGACGGGGCAGCCACACGTTTTCATCAAAATAGAAAGTGCACCTTCTGGATCATGCCATCCGTGCTCCGAGGGAAGTATGTGCAAGATTATTAAGTCACAGGATGTGACTGAGGCGTTTCCCATCGTCTAAGCAGAGGATCAGGAGCAGCAGCCCCAGAGACGAGTCTCAGAGGTGCTAACCCATCAGCTGTCACAGAGCAGCTAAGAAGTAGCAGAGCCAGTCTTGTGACCAGTGTTCTCCTCGTGCTGCCGTTCGCATTGTGGCAGACGCCCACGAGTGAGAGGACTGCTAGGATGCAGTGTTCAAAGTGATAGCTACTCTTTTCCTTCTCCTGAAGCCAGATGAGTGGGGTTTCAAGGGAACTTCTGATGGAGTGAGAGTGTCTACCAGACGAGAAGACTGACAGATGGACATCCCACTCCAGAGCTGGAGGCTGGAGGCTGGAGGCTCGCCAAGATGTGGCTGTCAGAGCCAGGAGCATCACGGTGATGAAAGGCCCCCCAGGAGGCACAGGAAGCGCCAGAACCCAGGGGTGGGTCTGGACGTGGCCTTGAACAGGAGACGGAAGATTTGATGGAACTTGCCTTTTTGATACCCGAAGAGACGGAAATCTGTCCCAGAAGTTACTAAGGGTGGGGGAAGGGAGATTTGAAAGAGCATCATTGAAAATTGTACGTAAGAAAAGATACAGCCGTTTTAGTTTGTAAACATAAAAAAACATGTACACACACACACACACCAAAAAAACAAACAAACAAAAAAAATGTAAAGACATGGGTTGAGGGAAACTAACACTGAGGGAAATATGAGTAGGGCTATAGTCCTTAACTTAGAACAGAGGGAATCTGGACAGCTAATATCCCACAGTCGGAAAGCCACCACTTTGGCAAGTTAGAGATAAAGTCCAAGCACATGATCCTGAGTTAAATATCAGCCCCACAGATTCTCCCCTAACAGCTCTGCTACCTTATAGTGAGCATGAGCACAAGGTTGGTTTTATCTCCCTACAGAAGCAGACATCCCTTTTTGCTTGCTTCCCGCCATGTCACCCAACCCCTCTCATACCTTCCCCCAATAGTGGTTGGGTGGCTTTACCCACCAAGTCTGGATTCAATGTTTGCCATAGCTTGAATTTTTGGGCTTGGCTATTGTCATTAATTTTGCCTTGACAGCTTTCAATGTATAGAAAGTAATCATGTTGCCCCTGTAGCTCTTTTGAATTTAATAGGTGTTGCTGATATCTCCAATATAGCATTCATGGTGACCCGGGGAGCATACCCCTGGGCCTGGGCCTGACATGGCCCCTCATGGGGCCCAGACAGTCATGGGAACAGACTGAGAAATCTTTCAATATTGTCATAAGTGTAAAATGTTAAAAACGAGATAGTTACTAAGTGAGGACAAGGTGTATATGGAATCACCATGAAGTAAGGTCAACTCAACAGCTAACAGCTACAACACCTTAAGTTGAATTAGGCCTTTGGGTTAGGCCAGGTTGATTAGAGAAACAAATCCAGACACTCATATCAGAGAGCAATTGCATATTGAGAAAACATCCCAGCCCAGTCCAGATCAAGTCCATAAATCTGATTTTAGCCCATAAGTCCAATATTAGTCCATAAATCCCTCTTCAGACTCACGCAGTTACATGCAATGATGCAAAATGCAAGAATATGACATGCTGGTGGACACAAAGTCTTGTAGATCCAATGGTGGTGGAAGCATCTCAGTGCTGGCGTGGGTCTCCATGGGGCTCCTCCAGCTCTCCAAGTGTGGCTCTTCAATAGGAAGGTGAAGCAGCGAGAGAGTGGGGGGGCAAGCCTCCAGGGAGAAAGACAGGAAGTTCCCAGAATCCTCATGAGAAGGTCACGCCCCAAAGGAGCTGTTACCTGATTGACAGGCTAGACTCCTTCCCTGCATTTATTTATTAAGTTGACCTTGAAATTATGTAACTACCACAGCCCTGAACTTTTCATTTGAATTTACAGCCCTTAGTCTGCAGATCTGGCTGAACGGTACCCACTGCAGGCTCAAAAGATGCAGCATCAAGAGCTGGCAGCGGTCACTCCACCGGTGCTTCACTTAGGTCAGTCTGACTCCTATATGAAAGCCCTTCTTCTATATAATTCATAGCCGTTCTGCTCTTCTGATCCCACCCTATTAAAGTAGCCACTCTATTAAAGAAGACTTTTAGAAGTCCAAGATTTACAAAGCAAGTTAAGTGAAAGCGTTGTGTTTCAAGAACCCAATTACTTAAGTCATCTTCATCAGTGGGGCCGACTCCTAACAGAAATAAACTTATTCTAAGTCATTTAGCTATCCAAATCCATGGACAGGTCCATTCCAATTCCTAGTGACTCTACAAATTCAGGTTGAGTCAAGACAGAGGTCAACAGTGATGTGAGTGGCGATATGGGGAGGGTAGAAGGAGAGTGGGTTGGAAAGAGGGAACCGATTATAAGGAACTATATGTGACCCCCTCCCTGGGGGACAGACAACAGAAAAGTGGGTGAAGGGAGACGTCGGACAGGGCAAGATATGACAAAATACCAATTTATAAATTATCAAGGGCTCATGAGGGAGGAGGGAGCAGGGAGGGGGGTGAAATGAGGACCTAATGTTGGCGGCTTAAGTGGAGAGGAAATGTTTTGAGAATGATGAGGGCAATAAATGTACAAATGTGCTTTACACAATTGATGTATGTATGGATTGTGATAAGAGTTGTATGAACCCCTAATAAAATGATTTTTAAAAAAGACAGAGGTCAATTGACCAAATGTCAAATTATACCAAGTATATTTAAAATATTGATGGTTAAAAAGAAATAAAATCTCGATGGTGGTATACCACTCACCTGGTTCAGGGGGCCCTGAATTGGAGCATGCTCAGTTAGTCTTTATGCCCAGCTAATGCTCACCTGATTCTCTTCCAACCTCCTCTATGGGGCCCCTCAGGCATGGGGAGGGACAACCCTGTCCCTATCATGCTACCTAACACAACCACAGACCTTTTTGTTAGCAGCCAGGTGCTTATCCTCTTATCCAACCAGGCTCCTTGCCTCCCCTCTAAGACCATTGCAAATGTCTGCTCCTGATGTCCCCCAGCCTCTCCCAGTGAGTGAGTGGTAGGCCTGGGAACTTGGTTCTGTCAATGAGATATAAAAGCATATTTTGGAGGGCAACAAAGACATCGCCAGATGGCATTCCTGGAACTGCTGCAATTGGGGTCCAGCCCCAGAGGGGAAAAGGTAAAGGTCCTGGTCCTTGCTGTCAGCACAAAGCTACTGAGCTCTTGAATCACCCACCTGCAGGCTTCTTGCCGTGTGCGAAAAATAACTTCCTAGTGTTTAAGGCCCTTATATTTAGAAAGTCTGCTCCTTGCAGAATTCCTGCATTCTACCCAACACAGGCAGGCCCGACTGGCCTCCGTGTAGGTACCTTCTGCCAGCCCTGTGGAAAACCAGGTCTGCTCCACAGGCCTAGCCAGATAGACCACGGCAGCCTGCACGTGGCTCGCTGAAGACGTGGCATCAGATGAGACTGCATGATAAGAAGAGCCTGCTTCCAGTCCCTCCTCCCACCTGCAAATGAATAGGCCCAGAAAGCTATGCCAGACTCCTTGAACGATTGGGCCCAACCATTGTGCTTGTTGAGAACAAGTTGTTCACCCCCACCCCTGGTGACTGTCTGACTATATAACATTAATTGGGAAAAGTGAAAAGATTTCTTGTGTTCGTATTGCACCCATTTGCCTCCGATACTCGGCTTCTGTGAATGTTGACATAATTGTAAATGCCAAACTTCATTTTCTAACAAGTATTCATCACCAGTGTCTGCAGTAGTTCGGTCTTGGTCATCCTCTCTGTGGACCTTTTTCTTTTGGTCCAGAATGTCATTGGGAAGAGTCCATGACAATGAGTCATGTTCTGTGGAAGTCAGCACAGAACCACAATGATATGTGAGCGCAGAACCATTAGTCTATATTTTTAATAAATGAATCCATTTGATAAAAGAAAAAGATCAAATTACAATCTTTTTCATTTTCAGAATTTGAACTGGAGAGGCAGGAAGATAGTGGTTCATTTAACTGAGGAAGGAGAAATGGAAGAAAAAGACAGCAGAGGCTGGGGGAAAGCTGAGGCCCAGTCAAAGGTGAGCAGTGCACTCGGCGGACACTGTCCTTAAAGTCAGGCTCTGACTGTGCGGATGGAGTAAGCAGGTTGCGAGCGCTCATGTTCATCAAATGAACTAGTTACACGACTTCATTCCCTTGTACCTCGGGACACCTTTTCTGCAGACTGGATCTGAGGCTGTGGCTCCTCCCTGGGAGGATTTCTACTCTTTAAACCTCTTCTGACCCGAATTTTATTTCTGGGAGAATTAGCTGAGTGGGGAGGAGACTCCGTGTGGGGGTGTTTTGGGTTTTTTTGGGTGGTGTTGTTTAGACGACTTAGCTCTGTGATTCCTCTTTGAGCATGGACTGGCTGCATCCAGTCCACGCACATCACCCTGGAACAATTATAGGAAGGCAGGCCTGGGCTTCAGGAGCTGCCTGAAGACCTCAAAACCAGTTGCTCTCCCGTGAATTCCAACTCTCAGTGCCCCCAGGTGTATCATCTTAGTACTGTGCTCCATAGGGTTTTCAGTGCCTGATTTTTCAGCAGTAGATCCCCAGGCCTTCCTTCCAAGGCACCTCTAAGTGGACTAGTACCTGCAAAATTGCAATTAACAGCCGAGAGTATTAATCTGCTACGTCATCCAGGGAGTCCTGCACTGAGACCTTGGGTTCTTGGAATACCCTGGATCTGAGATTCTACAAATCAAATCAAATCATCCTGTGGCCTCTTTGTCACCTTTGAGACCATCTCCTTTGCCTGCCAAACCCTTCAAGTCGACCAGCATGTGCTCAAGTAGCTCTGGACTTTCCTGTCCTTTCCCACCCTGATGCCAGAAACTCAAGGTCTCACTCAGCCAATAAACAAGAGGCTTTTAATTGCCCAATTCAGAGCCTAGTGCCTGACATACAAAAGTGCCCAGTGACACCATGAATCAAGTGGCAAAACCGAGCTTTTAACACTAAGCTCAATGCTAGATTTCAGAGATGCAAACGTCCCAGGGCGTTCGAGGGAGACAAAGCCAGGATGGGACCTCTAAGTGCTTGGTTTTGCTCTGGCAACAGGCCATGAAATTGCAGAAGATGCTACTGGGAAGAATCATGGCAGGGTGAGAGGGCCAGTTTAAACATGTGGATCAGATTTGCCCCCGTGGCACAGCCTGCTTGCCATCTGCAGTGCACTTGCTATGCTAAAAGGTGGCCGTTAAACTCACCCAGTCGTTCTGTGGAAGAAAGGCCTGGTGAACTATTTCCATAAAGAAGAAACTGAAACCAAACCCACTGCCCCCGAGTTCATGCCACCTCATAGTGACCCTACAGGACAGGGCCAAATGGCCCTGTGAGTGGCAGAGACTGTAACTCTTCATGGGAGTCAAAAACCCTGTCTCTCTTGGAGAGGTTGGGGGTTTCTAACTGCTGGCCTTGTGGTTAGCAGCCCAGCGTGTAACAACTACGCCATCAGGGCTCTCTGTAAAGATTATTAGCAAGAAAACCACCTGGAGTGTGGGTTGCCCTGCTCCCTGGCAACTATCAACAACAGGACAGGAATTGCCCCTAAGAGGCTGGTCAGCTTGGGGTCTTTGTACTGTAGAGGGGAAGGACCCTCTAACCAGAAAAGCTAGAAGTCTGACGTCTGAACTGAGGGTTAAGACCACCAAGCCTCCATGGCTCCTCTGAAAATGCTGACTCCTTGTGAGAATGATAACCAATGTCATGAACAGTATGGTCAAAAATTGTTCAATGGCAACCAACTGGTTGTAGAGACTTCACCTAAACACTGTGGGGGAAATATTTTTTAAATTTCTTATCATGGCTGTAAGAACCCTGTTGTAGTGGTTACGCATTGGGCTGTTAAGCAAAGTCAGCAGTTCAAAACCACTAGCATTCCTTGGGAGAAAGATGAGGCTTTCTACTTCTGTAAAGTGTTCGTCTCAGACAGTCACGGAAGCAGTTCTGCCCTGGCCTGTAGTGCCAGTCTGGGTCCCAACCAACTGGACAGCAGTGAATTGTTGTTCTTCTTTTGTTGTTGTTGTTATCATGGTTTTGCTGGCCTTGTGAAGGGAATTTGGGAGCTCTGTTTTTCTTCCCACACTGAATTGTTCAAGAATTATTTGTTCCATGAATTTAAAGTACAATTCACTCAAAAACCCTTTTGGATGTGACATATTGGAGGAAAACATTCTTTCTCAACATTTCTCATTTGTTTTTAATGAAAATTCATATATCTATGGTTTTATAACTTTTCCTGAATCAATTGCCATCGTTTTTATATTCCTAAAATTTCCCATCTTCTTTAAAAAGAAACATGACTGTAGGTGTTATGCAATCAGATTTACTGGTTGAGGGAATTTTGAGTTGTACAAAGAATTCACTTAAACCTTAGACTTTCCAGTGTCATCCTCCTGGGCAGAGCCTGCCAATGCTCAGCTGATGCCCATCCTAGTGTCTGCTCCCTTCTGCCCACATTTTTCCTTTAACTCTTGCCCCACATTGCACGTCTGTTCGAGGCCTGCTGGCCTCCCGGCATCCTGGGCCACCATCTGAATGCTGCTAATCAGAACATGAGCAGTTTGATCCCAACAGCTGCTCAGTGGGGTAAAGAGATGGCAGTCTGCTTCTGTAATGATTTACAGTCTTGGAAACTAGGCAGCAGTTCTACTCTGAGATGTAGCCCATTAAGATGGCTCTTCTACCCATAATCTCTTTTGTGATGAAAGGTGATCTCTGAGCCATGCCCTCAGTTTCAAGGTAAAGATTATTGTCCCAAGCCTTCCTGAGCCTTTTGTTCCAGTAAGCCAATCCCTTGAGACTTTGACTGTGTACATGAAGTCTCTGTAACTGTGTTTCCATGGGCTTTATTATATACTGTACATGAATATATACATAGCACACCCAAGGAAATATATATATATATACTCATACACATACACATATGCCTCCCTATACACATAAAACATAACATACCTACGTCTGTAACCATACACATATTTTTATGTTGCTGTGAAATTATGCATAAGATTTACCCTAATTGTTCTGTATTTGTGTCAATCTACCAAGGTCTTCATTTATCTTGGTTGTGCTAACTCCCCACATAGTGTGTACTGCCTTTTCCATCACCAGCGTCACCCTGAGTTTAACATGCACCTAGTTTTTCTAAAATCACTTATTTGAGACAAGCAAACATATGGAAGTGTCTTTTAGAGATCAAGCACAATTCCAGAATTTTTGTATATGTGTTGGGTGGTGATGGGGGAGCTATAATAACTTAATGCAAGACACATTCAACCTTTTAGTAAGATCTTGGAGAATTATATTTATTGTTGGGAAAAGAGGCAGGAAAATGAACTACTTTCCAAATGTCTAGCTACACAAAGCTTGAAGGTGACTATACTTCCACGCTCCATCATCTGCAATGTGTTGTTCAAGCCTCCACCAGGCCCCTGTGGATCTGCCTGTGAAAGCTATGATGTTTGGAGATGATTGCTGAGACAAGTGATGTGCAGATAAAATTCAAGTAAACATTCAACTTGTTTGGGCCAATGGTTTGCCAGTTAAAACCCAGTAATTCCCCATGTTGTGACCTAACACAATGTGATCACTTCCATAATGGGATTTTCTTGGAGCATCCAAGCACTTGTAAGAAGATTCAGGTAGGAAGTAACATCCTAGCTCAGATCACAGCCCTGATGCAATTGATTACGAAGCCTGCTTCCAATATAAGACCCAATGATTCCCCATGATTTGACCTAATGCAATGTAATCATTTCCATAATGGGATCTACTACAAGCAGCTAATCAGTTATAAGATTAGAGTGGGATGCAAGACCCTCACTCAGAGTTACCACTGGCAGGCCCGTCAGCTCTGTTGTCTTGCATTCTGCCTAAGCATTCTTTATTTCTAACCAGACCCCGCCTCTGATCTTATGCCTTGAATCTGGACTATTAAATCAGGTTCCTTTCATTCCTGGCTCCAAACTGCTGTGTCTTAGTTTACCCTCACCTGGCACCTCGCACCTGGCTTTGGTCCTGGATCTCTGAATCTGATGCCTTTCTTCTCATCTGGCCTAGATTTGTCCCCTGCTGCTCTCGATTCTCAACCTAGGTTTCGGACAGGACAGGGCTGAGAAACACACGGGGCCTTTAGTAAGCATCTAGGTCCTTGGCTGTCTGCACAATAGGAACCTGGGCAGTGCCCAGCAGATGCAATTTGTTTCCGAGGCTCTTGTATCCTCAGTTCCTCCAGGACGGTTGCTCCACAAGCGACTGTACATGGCTAAAGGCTCGATTGAGGTCACAGACGAGCCCTTGGATCAGTCTTTGAAGATCCGGCATCATTGGTGCCAGCATGGACAGAGAGACGTGCTGGGGGTGAGGTGGGTCGAATATGAATGTCTGAAGGCATCAACCTGGGCAGGCTCTATTTCTGTTTCCAGTTGGCATCAAGAGTGGTGAATATTAGCTCTGTTTCCTTGTAGTGCCCCCTGGCTTTATGCTTATGAAGAGCGAACACAAGCTTGAGCCTGAGGCTGCCGTTCCCACACCTACCATCTGGATTTCTGACAGTAGGATCCTGTCCCTGACAGCACGACATTTCTTAGCTCCCCAGAGTCTCAGAGACATTTCAACTCAGCATTTCGAGATAATGCTCTCCACCCCATAATACGTCCAGGTTCAACCTCCCATTCCCTGGTAACCTGCATTGTAGGAGCAAGTTGATCTAATTTAATCCCCCTCCAAGCTCTCCTCCACCCTCCATGATGGCTAGAACTCTCAAGGCCTGGGCTTGCCTCCTCCTAACTACGATCCCAAAGGGGGTTAGACCTGGAAGCTGGAGAAGGGTTATAACAGAACCTGTCTGGTTTCAGTGACCCCACGGCAGGGCCTGGTGAGACAGTTGCCATGAGAGAATCTACCCATTACTACTGCTGTTGATGGGGAGGGTCTGCATGAAGGATTCTCCCTGAGAACTCCTTCCTGGAGGTGGATGGGTAGGTGGGGGCAGCTGTCCCCAGAAGAAGTTCTGCCAGCCACATCAGGGCCAGAACCTGGTTCCCTGCCTGACCCAGAACAGTGCATTCTCACGGTCCTTTCAGGGAGTCTTGTAGCCTCTTCTAACTATTTCACACTTTCGATACTCTTCTATTTAACACTTTCCATACTGCAGAGAAGTGACTAGGATGTGGGTCTCCACTCCCCAAATTACTCCCCATAACACCCTAATAGATTGGGTCACTTGCCTAGAAGACAACCTTGCCAAAGCCAAGGTCGAAGGTCCTACTGGACCTTTCTCCCAGGTGCCTACTCCACCTGACCTTCGTTCAGCATAAAAAGAAACGATTCTTCCCGGAGTAAACGAGGTCACGTCGGGCCTCTGCCTCTAGTCACGGCAGCGAGTAGCACATTTAAGTGGCAACTTTCATCCTTTTGAAAAAACCAGGGTTCTGCTTCATCATGCACCTCACGTCTGCGTAATGTCTCTCCCTCTGTAAGCTCCCAGGAAGGGGAGACCAGAGTCTCACCCCCAGCGTCCAGGAACTCCGTACGCTTCTCATCCACTCTCTTTGACAAGACAGAGCGTGTTCTTCATGGATGGCGGTTAGTACAATACGTCTTTTGTGTAGAGATTAATTAGAAATGAGGAAAGGAAGTTTACTTTCATCAACAATTTTTCTAAATTACCTGTTGTGCTGATAGCTCAGCTCACACCCCTTTCTTTGTCAATTACAGTGATGGTGAGAACTCTCCAGAGCACATGATCCCGAGCTCGGCGACGGCAACTCCCAGAGTTGTAATGCGCCAGGGGTGACATGTAAGGGCTAACGTGAACGATTTATAGTCGTTCCATTTCAGTTCTTTCTCACACATGTGAAGGGCTGAGCCTAAGGAAACACGCGGACACCAGGCAAGAGAAAAAAGAAACACCCCCTTAGTGAGTATGTGAATAAAAGGAAAAGACCAACGTTGCAAATAGATGTATTGTCCCAATTCTAATTTTGTAACCCTGCTTCCACAGCAGACATTTCTCAAAGGCTGAACATTTCTTGAGGAAAGATTCACTGGGAGAGAGATGCAATCCTGTTCAGTGAGTTCCTGAAGGCAGATGTTGGCTGAACCCTGGGCCTTCATTCTCAGTTGCTTTGCACTTCTTATGAGAGATCCAACAGGCCAAACTAGGTCTAAGATATCATCCGAATAAACCATCTATAAAGGAGCAATGGTTAAGATCCTGGCGACTACCTGGGAGGTTGGCAGTTCGAACCTACCCAGAAACTCCCTGGCAGAAAAGTCTTGGTGTCCCGCTCTGGTAAAGATGACAGCAGGGAAAATCATACGGGCACAACTGCTCTGCCACTCGGGGTCCCTCTGTGTCAGAATTGGCTTTAACAGCACCTGACAACAGCAGGCAAGCGATAGGCCACGGCTATCCCCGTTTGGGGCTCACCCTACTTACAGAGCTCTTCTCTGAGCCCAGGTCCCTCAGAGAATACTACCCTCCCTTCCTCTCGGTTATAGGTGGAATTGTGCCCTTCAAATAAATAACTAGCAAGAGGAAAAGATGTGCTGCAGTCCTAGCCTCTGGTGTCTGTGAGTATGACTTTGGAAACAGTCTTTGGAGACGTGATCAGTGCACACGAGGTCCTAATGCAATGCCAGTGCTGTTCTGATAACATGGACGCAGGGAGAGTCACTGCGGAAGGCTGGTAGGCAAAGATGGAGGCAAGGAACACCAAGGGTACCTCGCCATCCTCAGAAACTAAGAGGGGCAAGAACCAGGTTCTCCCTCAGAACCCTCGGGCGACAGCTACAGGACGCACAACCACACCGACTGCTCTCAAGTCCCTTCTCTCTCACAATGACCCAAGGACAGGAGAGAACCGGTTTTGGGGGGTTTCCGAGACCTTAAATCTTTATAGGAAGAGACAGTCTCATTTTTCTCCTGCTGAATGGCTAGTGGAGTCAAACTGTTGACTTTCTCATTAGAAGCCCAATAGGTAATGTTCGCAAGGCTCCTTAGCAACAGGACTAAGCCCTGGTATTAGACACTCACCCATCAGAACAGTGAGACAATAGATTTCTGTTCTTATGAGCCATCCCATTTTTATAGCAGTCCTAGGAAATTAATTAGGCTCTTATAGTGAAGGGAAATGGTTGATTTTTCATCGCCCATTTAGTTTAACCCCCCCCCACCCAAAAAAACAAAAACAACAACCAACAAAATCCTGCAGCCAACCAACAGTTGCCAAGGAGTGCTGTTAGGGTGTGTGAGTTGGCTTTGCTCCATGTGACCTGATGCGACAGAGTAGAACTGCCCTGCAGGGCTTTCTCCACTGCCATTTCCACAGAAGCCGATTACCAGGAGCTGCTGTGGGGGTCTACACCACTCTCCTTTACTGTTGAGTAGACTCCGATTCGTGTCAACCCAGGTGTGTCAGAGTAGAAATGTACTCCATAAACTTTTCATCATTGCCTAATTAAAAAAAATCTTTTTATTGGGGGCTCGTACAACTCTTATCACAATCCATCCATCCATTCATCAGGTCAAGAGCATTTGTTGCCATCATCATTTTCAAAACATTTTCTTTCTATTTGAGCCCTTGGGACCAGCTTCTCATTTTTGGCCCCTCCCTCCCCCACCTTACCTCCCTCATGAGCCCTTGATAATTTATAAATTATTATTATTATTTTCATGTTTTATACTGACCGATGTCTCCCTTCACCCACTTTTCCATTGTCCATACCCCTGGGAGGGGGTTATAGATAGATCATTGTGATTGGTTCCTCCTATCTCCCCCACCTTCCCGTTACCCTTCTGGTTTGGCTACTGTCAATATTGGTCCTGAGGGGGTTATCTGTCCTGGATTCCTTGGGTTTCCAGCTCTTATCTGTACCTGTGTACCTGCTCTTGTCTAGCCAGATTTATAAAGTAGAATTAGGGTCATGATAGTGGGGGTGGGGGTAGGGAGTAGTAAGCATTAAAGAACTAGAGGAAAGTTGTATGCTTTATGGATGTTTTACTGCACTCTGACTGGCTTGTATCCTCCCCGCGACCCTTCTGTGAAAGGATGTCCAGTTGCCTACAGATGGGCTTTGGGTTTCCACTGCGCACTCCTCCTCATTCACAATGATAATGATTTTTTGTTCTGAGTCTTTGATGCCTGATACCTGATCCTATTGACACCTCATGATCACACAGGCTGGTGTGCTTCTTCCATGTGGGTTTTGTTGCTTCTTTGCTAGATGGCCGCTTGTTTATCTTCAAGTCTTTAAGACCCAAGACGCTATATCATTTGATAGCTGGGCACTATCAGCTTTCTTCACCACATTTGCTTATGCACCCACTTTGTCTTCAGCTATCGTGTTGGGAAGGTGAGCATCATGGAATGCATTGGCTAATTTTTTTTTTAAACGGTTTCAATGTGATTTGGGTGAAAGCTTAGTAGACTCTGAATCTTGGTTGAGCAGTGAGTTACCAGTTGGACTGTTAACCACAAAGTCAGCCATTTGGATCCACCAGCCACCCCACTGGAGAAAGGTGAGGCTTTTTGCTCCCATAAAGATTTATAACTTTTGAAACCTTCAGGCACAGTTATAGTCCATCTACAGGATCAGTAATGCATCAGAATTGATTCAATGAAAATGAGTTCATTTGTCTCTGGGTGAAAGCTTGCAGAGCAAATTCATTTTCCCATCAACAATCCACTGATTGCAATCACCACAATGTAACAGCACTCTGCCAACTCCTTTCTAGAGTTCCAATTTCCATTCATCCGTCTTTCCCATTCCTTCTTGCCTTTGGAGCTTTATCTCTGAGCAAATGCTGCCCTTTGGATCTCAAATAGCTAATCATTCTAGAGTGGTACTTCCCTGGTGTGACTGTTCACTTGGTAGATCTGTGATTTATTGTTAAGCTGAAAGTTGAGGCAGTGGGGGTGGGGTGATGGGTGGTAAAGTGGGCAGCGAATTCCATTCCAGCCTTGAAGTTTCTGGATATGTGTGCTGTGGGGGAGGGCGGGAGTGGTGGGCGTGGTGGGGGTGGTGGCTGCCACCAGTCTCTATCAACCCAGTAAAACTGTCATTTTGAGTTTTGATCTACATTTTTCTCCCACTCAAGCCAGGACCTCCTTTTCTGATCCCTGGCTGGGCATCATCTAGTTCTTCTGATCTCAGGGTTATAAAGGTCGAAGTCTGTGTGGTCCTTCAGTCCTTTGGACGAATTGTTTTCATGCATCTTTGCTTCTCCTGAACTGTTCCAGACAGGGTGAAACCAACAGCTTCACCTGAGATGCGATCTCTCACAAGCTTTGAAGACCCCAGTAGGGTGTAGAACGTTGTCTTTGGACACTACGTTTGGCTGAGTTCCTAGGCCCAGTGACTCATTGCCTTAACGTGTGTGGTTATAGCCAAGTTTTCATAACTTTGCTCCCTATATGCTCGGCTGCATTCCTAGGTACAGCTGCATCATGAGGTGACACACATATAGAAACATTATCTACCAGACCTATATATAGCCCTTGCTACACTTGTTCATCTTGTGTGTCTATATACCCACTCATAGATTATTGTTATTGCTGCTGGGTAGGTAGGATTGGGTATGTACTCTTGTGCTCCTCCTTTGCAGCTGATCTTCCTCTTATCCTAAATTGCCTTTCCCCAAACATGTCTACTCTCATTAGTAGTTTACCCTCCCTTGCCTTTCCACCCCTAGTCATCATCAAAGAGGATTTCTTTCTGTGTGAAAACCTTTTCTGACGACTAGGGTTTTTTTTGTTGTTGTTAGTTGTTTTTGCAAGTAGATTGACAGGACTTTTTGTCATGGAGCCTCTGCGTAGACTCGAACTTCCAACGTTTCAGTTGGCAGCTGAGTGTGTTAACCATTGGCACTGTCCGAGGATTTTAGCTTCAAATACCTATGGCTGTCAAGTCGATTCCAATTCATAGTGACCCTACATAGGTTTTCTGAGACTGTAAATCATTATAGAGCAGCTAGGCCCAACCTTCTCTGGGGAAGTGCTGGAGGGTGGGGGGATCGCTGACCTTACAGTAAGCAGCCCAGTGAGTAACTCACACCACCGCCTCATCCACAATAGACTCCACTTCACTCCTCTGTACATCTTGCATGGATTTCAAGATTCCTCCATGAAATATTAAAGCGTTTCGATCTGAAACCTGGAAATCAGTGTGGGCGTAACAATATTGAAGTGAAAACCCCCTACTCAAGCTAAAGCCTGCGTGCCTTTTGTCCTCCCAGCTCGGTGAGATCACAGACAAAACTTTCAAACAACCTCCTCCCCTTGGCGCTTGGACAGCTTGCATGCGTCAACTGGGAGGACAGATCCTGTTCTATCGGCTTCCGTATCCCCAGGACTTTACTTAGTGCTCAGTGCATACTTGGTGCTTGAGAGAGAATTGCTAGTGCATGAATGGTGTTGAAGAAACTAACCCAACATCCCTTATTATCGGAGCTTGAAACCACCCACTGCTCTGAAGTCGATTCTGGCACATAGCAAGCCTGGACAGAGTCTCTGAGACGGTAAATCTTCAGGGAGGCAGACAGCCTTGACTCCTTCCTCCGCTACAAGTTGGGCTGCTAATCGCAAGGTCAGCAGTTTGAAACCACCAGCCACTCCGTGGGAGAAAGTTGAGGCTTTCTTTTCCCTTAAAGAATTACAGTCTTAGAAATCCATAGGGGCAGTTCTACCCTGTCCTATAGGGTCACTCTGAGTTGGCACATGGACTTGATAGCAGTGGTTTGGCGTTTTGCAGTCCCTCAGTCTTTAAGGATCTGGAAAAGTGCAAAAGCCATCAGTAGAAAACCAGAAAAGATATAGCGGACTAAGCCCAATGCTTATTCAGCAGGGGATTATTGTTCAATAGACATCACACCTCCCCCCCCCCCCCCCCCCCGCCCCCTTCTCCAGTGTCGGCGGGGACCGGGAATGGATACATGCAAATTCAAATTAAAAATAGCAACATGTAATTTATGCACAGATATTCTTCAGCCGTCACTCCTGCAAACATCTTTACTGTTTGGATAGAGCGAGGCAAGGAACCCGTATCTAGTGCAAATGGCACAGGAGAAATACACCGGCTGTGCTCGGTTCTAGAAATGCTGCCTTTGAAGGGCCTCTCAAAATAATTTCCATCTTTAATAGCTGAATCTCCTTTTGTAAAGGGCTCAGCTTAGGCTGGGCTGGGCTCTTTCTTTTCAGAACTGACAGTGACCTCTGTGAGTGGTGCCGCCAGCCTCAGGCTAGAGGTTCATTAAATATGCAAATTCACTTGGACCAGGTGCATGGTCACTATGGGCTGCATTGTCTGTGACTGCATCCAACCATCAGTCCATGGCAATAAATGGACCGATGTGCTTGACACAATGCATGGATGGATGGATCGTGATAAGAGTTGTACGAGCCCCCAATAAAATGATTAAAAAACAAACAAACAAGCCATCGGTCCTTGAGTTGGAAGCAGCACCTCTCTCTCAGCATGGTTTTCTCCTGCTAGTCTGGTTTAGAGCTTCCAGGGCAGCGATGGAGTTAATGAGCCCTGCCTGCCCTGCCTGGTGTTTACTTTGAGAGGCAGTGCAGAATGCTCTAGAAGCACCGAGAGGGCCAGGCTCACCCCTACGGGTGAGCTCCCACTCACCTTGCTGTGAGCAGCCCCTCTGTCCTCTGCATTGGTGGGATGCCCTCATCCTTCTGCCGTGTCCAGTCCTCTCCTTGCATCTCTAAGAAAGCATTACATCCCAGCCCCTTAAAGCCCCCAAACAAACCCTTTGCCTTCGAGCTGGTTCCGACCCACGATGACTCCCTGTGTGACAGAGTAGAAGTGGCCCCGTAGGGTTCCCTTGGCTGCGATCTTTATGGAAGTGGATCTTCAGGACTTTCTTCCACAGCACTGTAGGGTAGTTTCAAACTGTCAACACTCAGGCTTGTAGTTGAGCACAAACCATTTGTGTTACCCCGGGACCAGCTCTGGAAAATTCCTGTTGTCACCGCTGAGAAGAGTAGTTTCCAAACATGTTGACTATCTTTTTATAAATGGTGGACTTCATGTAGAAAAAGAAATTCCACAAAACCCCTAAACTATTCAGTCGCGAAGAAGGCAGGATCCTGGTTTCCTGCTGCACAGCACCCTAGGGCACCACAGAATCATCAGAAAACCAATTGCTGTGGGTTGAAACCAAAGGGTCAGGAAGCAAGCATTTGCTTCAGGTGATGGTACAAATGTGGTGACAAGGAATGAGAGTGAGGGAGGCCTGCTTCAGCAAGTGGTCCTCCAATTGTGAGATTTCTCATTTTCCCCCTTACTGGTTGTGTTAGTCCGGGTAGATAAAAGAAACAAAATCATAGAGAGACTTAAGAAAGAGCTTTCTATAAGAATTGTACATTAATAAAACATCCCAGACCAGATCAAGTCCATAAATCTGATATGAGCCCATATGTCTGACTATGAAGTCTTTTTCAGACTCATGAAACTCATGCAATGATGCCAAATGCAGGAAGATCACATGCCAGTGGGTGGGGGAGTCTTGTGGATCTCATGGCAGTGTAAGCATTTCAGCGCTGCCAGGGGTCTCCATGTGGCTTGGCTCTTCCAGCTCAGGGCACTGGTGTAGTTCCATGTATCTTGTTAGCTGCAATGTCTCCCAGGGAGTGAAGAGATAGAGATAGAGATAGATAGAGAGAGAGAGAGAGAGAGAGAGAGCGGGAATACAGAATCCTCAGGAGAAAACCATGCCCACACAGAGGTCTCATTGGCTATGACCTGATTGACAGACTAGACTCCACCCCTTCACTCTTGATCCTTTCAAATTGACAAGCAATTATATTACTACCACACTGGTGGAGGTGTCATGACCTGGGTCAATGAAAAAAAAAAAAAGGAAAAAAAAATGGTGTAGGAAGTCTAAGGTGGGGAGTCATAAAGGACACTCTTGCAACAAGAATGATGAATAGGAAATGCCCAGAGTCATTGAGTCACCTGCTCCAAGTGAATTCGCATATGCCAGGCTATGATAGAAACATCATCAACATGATCATTGGTCTTGCTTGTTCTTTGTCTCAACTTGCAAGCTACACTACCTGTGGGACACCTAACTCGTGGACTGTGTTGCTGTAATCTGAAGTTCCTTCAAGACCTGCTTCGCCACACCATTGGAATTTACATCTCTTGAGCTGGGGACTGTCGGACCCTGTCATCTGGCTGACTGTTGGTGACCTGCCTTGCTTTTTGCTGCCTGTGCCCGGATAGCCTGCATTGCTCTACAGAGGACTACCTCAAGACTTGAAGGACTGCCAGTGTCTCACAACTGTCTCAAGGGAGTGAGTTGCACTGAGCCATTTGTACTGCTTTATAATTTAATGGGTCACAGTATCAATTCCATGGGGCATGACCAACCTAAGAAAGAAAGGATGGAATCTGGAGTCATCAGGAAAAGTATTGCTTCTTGAAATTTTAGTTGATTTCACTAATTTATGGTATGCGCTTACTGGATTACTATGTAAAATATAACCCCCTTCCAAAACCACTGCATGGAGTCTTGTGGACACACGGAAATCCTATCGGACGAGGTGGAACTGCCCCCAGGCTGCAAACCTTTAAGGAGGCCGACTGGCACACCTTTCTGCCTTGAGCTGCTGGGGGCTTTGTGCTGCCACCTCTCCCGTGAGCGGGTCAGTGTGCCACCACGGCTCCTCCTAAAAGAGGAGGCTTCTCAAAGAATGCTTCCTTGATGTTGTTTTCTTTCCCAATCAAGAGTTCCTGCTTCACAGAGCACGCTCTAGTGTAAGCATCAGATCTGGACAGTTCTAAGTGAGAAGCACGTCGATGGTGCTGGCGAGCGTCTCCCCTGTGCAGCAGGCTGTTCATCCCACGCATAGCCTACACTGCTCGCCCCCCTTGGCTGTCCTCAGGGTGATTACACCTAAACTCTAGCAATCTTCAGGGTGGGGAGAATTTCATAATAGGCCTCGAAGTCGTACCCAGTCATTTTTAAAAGGTATGTATTTGTTTCTTCGGCACAATTATAAGTGTATTAGGAGACAGAAGGAACGTAGCCCTCCTCTCCATTGAAAGGAGCCAGCTCCCCCTGGACCACATATCTACGGAGAAAATGGCTGGAACTTTTCCCACAGGGGTAAATGCTCTGGCTATAGGGTTTATTGGTTACATGGACTAATCAGAAGTACCATAGCCCAAAGGAGTCCCCATGCCACTGGGGGTTAAGCCTCGAGGTGTCGTCAGGTAAGATGGCCCCTTGTCCTTCATTCCTTTTGTGATATACTATTATTCTGAACTCTATACCTGTGCCAAGACTCCCATTTTGGAGGGGGTTCTCTGCTATGCTAACAGATGGGTTAAGGTGAGATTAAGACCTGATTTCAGGACAGAGTGTGAACCAAATCGTATCCATTGCAAAAAGCCTAACCCCATCAAAGTCAATCCTCTGTGTATCAGAGCCATCTCAGACACGGAGCCCAGGACCAACAGAAGAGTGCATTTGAGATCTGTGTCTGAAGGGGTGGAGGCCGAGACTGGAGGTGCCAGAAACTGAGGCAGAGCAAGAGAAGCAGCCCGGAGACTTCGCGCCTGGGTGACAGTACCAGGCGGGCTTCCCGCTCCACAGAGGTAGAGACCAAGAGACCACGTGGCTGAGAGGCTGAGGACTCGGTTGCTGGCCAAGCAGAGCAGAGGGGTGGCTGTGGACCAACGACTGTGTCCTTATTGATTAGTGAGCCTGACTTGTGGTCACCTGTTAACGCCCCTCATCATGCCCCTTCATGGGTTTTGTCTGTGAGTTCTGTGCGGCGATTGCAATGGATTATTGAACCCAGCATGGATGTCGAGCAGGAGGAAAGATGGGTGTCAGAAGTCAAGAAGGATGGAGTCTGGAGACAAGCCTGACCCCTGCCTCATGGCCCTAGGAGAGCCAGAGGAGGCCAGATGTGGCTGTCCACGCTGCTTGAAAGTGTTGGGCTGCTAACCCAAAGACTAGACATTTGCACCCACCACCCCTCTGCAGCAGTAAGAAGCAGAGGCAGGGAGCTTGCACAAAGATAGACGTGGACATCCCTTGGGCCACTCTACTCTGTCCTCTAGGGCTGCTATGGGCCGGAATTGGCTCAGTGTCTGGGAAGAATCTGAGTTGGGAACTCACGGTGTTAGAATTTCCTATTCACATTCATTTGAAAATAGCTAAACCCTTTCTAGGGGAGTGATCCCCATGACCTGAGGGAACCACAAAACAGTCATCAGTGTATTTTATCATCTCACTTGTCAGCATCGCCGTGGTATGAATAGATGACAACATATTGCGATATGATTTATTAATGGGTTTGGTTTTGCTTTTGGTTAGCAGGGTCACAGATTGAAGCAATTGGCAATGACGTTATCAAAAGAAACAGATAATGGTGAATCATCGTTGGGAATAATCTGAGAATGTGGTGATTTAATCCACCAGGGATTTCTGGAATGCTGAATTTCTTGGGCAGGTCAATGTTATCGGCCTCACAGGAGAGAAAGAACTATTGAGTCATGCAAAGGCATTTTTTCGAATTATTTCAGGTTATCCTCAAATGGAAAAAAAAAAGCATTGTTACTATGATATTTCTGAAAATCTAGAGATTCTGATTCACATAATTGCTATTCCCAAAGAGAAAATAAAAAAGCAAAAACCCAAACCACTTATTAACTGTATAATCAAGGTCTATCTGGAGAATTGAAGACTTACGGCCGTCAGGCCAGCTTTATAATCTTCAAGGTACAGCTGGCTAGAGTCCTAGGTACAGAGAAATCTCCACTGGAAATAGAATAGTTGCATCTCACAAACAGGACTGAAAGCCAGTCTTCTGCTAACTGCCTGCTTCCATGCCCGCAGTGTCTTCCCTTTTCTGTGGACGTTGCCTAGCACTTGACTTTCTAAACCAAGTCCAGATCTCATCTTTCCAAGTAGGCTTCCACTCATGTGTTGTCGTTGCTTGTAGGTGCTGCTGACTGGTTCTGATTCACAGTGTTAAAAAACAAAATGTTGCTTTGAGGATGAAGGTGGACCTGACCCCAAAGCCATGATATTTTCCATTGCCTCCCACGCAGTTCCCAAAGAAAGACACGATGCACCATTTGTCTTCAGTGATCCGTTCGACACCTCGTGATCACACAGGCTGATATGTTGTTCCATGTGGGCTTTGTTGCTTCTGAGCTAGATGGCCGCTT
>NW_022111378.1:5509374-5513759 GCF_000313985.2 Echinops telfairi | reverse complement strand
ACCTCTCCGAATTCTGGTGGCCAGACTGTGACCGACTGAGAGAAGACAGGATTCCTCTGTGCACATTGGCCGTCTGGCACTGCCCATGCCCACTTGAAAGCCTGGCAAGCTTGCCATGTCCCTCATCACAGTCTCCATGTGCAGCCACACAAGGGCAGGCTTCAGAGCGACACAGAACATTGTTCATGTTCTTCTGATATCATTGAGCCAGGACGTCCTGGATGGCACAGTGACACACAAGGTTGAAAATTCAAGTCTACCAACAGGCTCTTTGAACAAACAACAACAACAACAACATTTTCATGAGCGACTTTCAAAAAAGGAGCTACTCCTGCCCCACTATCACGTTTACCCGTCATCCATGTCATTCCTCTGGGACACATTTCAATTGATCAAACACAACCAGGAGTGCTATACCTCCTCACCGTCAATGTCAGAACCCTTGCTATTCCCCTGTCCCTGTCGTTATTGGCTCACCACGCACCTCCTCCGCCTCCTCCCCTTCCATTCCTCCTCCACCCCCCAGAACCATCAGTCCCTCCTCTGTCTCCTTGGGATTGCTTATCCTGCCTATCTTATATAGATAGACACCAAAGGAAAAAGAAAGCCCATACAAATAGTTCCAAGTCTACCTGTTGTCCTGACCCAGAGTAGATGGGTATCTCTCTGTTAAATAGCGAGCAGGACCTGTTACATCCACCAGTCCAATCCCCTTTTCTTCCAGGGGTCCTTGTCCCGGGACCTGCTTACCTAACACCACTTATACCTTTTATTCTTGAGCATTGGTGATGAAAGGTGCACCTCCTACACGTCCCCATTGCTCTTCCTGCAGTCAGGATGGAGCGGTCTAGTGCCCCCCACCACTACACCTTTAGATTTCAGGATGGCCCCTTTGTGAGTACCCTCAACCACTTCAGATGTGGTGCCAAACGCTGTCTGACCCTTGGGCCCCAACCCCACCCCAAAGTCAGAATCCTACAATCAAGATTCCTCAGGGACTTCATGGCTTTGCTCCCATTGCTGGTCTGTTGCACATCCCTCTTGGTTTACCCCCATGTGGGTGGGGCAGACCAGCCACCCTCCCCCAACTGTATCTTTAGTGCTGTCCTCTGTAGCACTGTTATCTACAGAGGGCACGTGATATCTGAGCTGAGGCTAGCCCTGCAGTCCCCTCTGAATGAGTTGCTTCAAGCAGGAACATCAACCTCAAGGGATGGCACAAAAAAAAAGAAAAAGAGGAAAGGAGAGGAAAGTGAAAATTATATATATAGGTATAAATATAGATATGCATATATGTAATATATAAAGTGAGGTGTATTTGTCTATGTATATATGCATATATGTAAATACAACAAGGAAGCAGATGGACTTTGGGCCTCTACATAAATCTTACATCAGGACAAAAATGGTTTGTTCTAATAATGTAAGATACCTTCCCAACAGGATCGCTGAATGGATGCATAAGCAAATGTGGTGAAGGAAGCTGATGGTGCCCAGCTATTAAAAGATATAGTGTCTGGGGTCTTAAAGGTTCGAAGTTAAACAAGTGGGCATCTAGCAGGGAAGCAACAAAGCCCACATGGAAGAAGCACACCAGCCTGTGTGATGATGAGGTGTTGACGGGGACAGGTAGCAGTAGTTCAAAAACAAGCACTCAAATTGACCTGAAGGAGTGTGGACAAAGTGGAGACCCAAAACCCTCACAGAAGGGCCACAGGGAAGGGGTGATAAATCTAGGGAGCTGTATAGCAGTAATGAAACACATCACTATCTTCTAGTTCTTTAATATTTTCTCCCTTTACTATTATAGTCTGTTTTACCTCATTAATCTTGTTAGACCTGCATATGTTCATTTGTATAATTACAAGCTTTCAATGCATGAAATCCAATATAGATAACACTTCTGAAACAGTAATAGGAGTAATGATTCCCTGAGGGTATACATGAAGAGAGGGAGGAAGGGGGAGCTCATAGAATGACTGTATAACCCCATTTAAGGGGAATTAATAACAGAATTGCAGGTGAACAGAAACATTGGATGGTGTAAGATATGGCAAATAATAATAATAAATAATAATAATATAATAATGATTCCCTGGAGGGTAGAGTAGGGGAGGGAGAGGATAAAGGGAAGGTGATATCAAAGAGTTCAAGAAGAAAGAAAATGTATTGAAACTGATGGTGGTAGCAATTGTAAAATTATGCTAGAGCTAAATGAGTCATGGATTGTTATATCTGTAAGAGCTCCCAATAAAATGATTAAGAATTAAAAAAAATACATAAAGAGTTACTGACAACTTTATGGAGCAAAAATTCGTACAACTTTGACATGACTACTAGCATGCATGAGTCTTCAGGGGTTGGAAGGGATTTGGTGGCAACTAGACACTCCTAACCCTGGCATGCTGGAGCTGGCTTCTGAAAGGTGGCTTAAACGTCAGGGACTTCACAAGTCAGTTTACAATAAAAGTTGATACACTCACCATGAAATGATTATATTAAAAACCAAGGTAATGATTACTTCGATTAATGACAGTGGAGCTATTTTAAAGTTGTGCTTTTGCAGTTACTCATCTACATTTTATCTGTACGGTGGAAAGATATCTTTGTGCTACTACGAGATTCTCCCCAGCGGTGTGTGCAGTAATGATCGCAGTGGCTTGAAATCAGCCATTACTGGAAGAGTGATACCATGGAGATTGGCAGGTGCTATAAGCCAGGGTTTAAATGGTTGGTTGTCTACATATAAGGAAGTGATAGAGAAAATTCTAATGATGCAGATTAAATTTAGACCGTATCATGTCTAGCGTCATTGCATATTGGATTTTAGGTGCTGTGCAATCATTTCTAACTCATAGTAGCCCCAAGCCCAACAGATGGAGACACTGCCTGGCCCGTGCCACCCTCACAACGGTCGCTCTGTCTGAGCCCATGTGACTAGCCTGGAACTGGAGGACGCATCCTCTAGTATTTGAAAGCTATTGTCCGATTTAGCAAAATCGCTTTGTCATTGATGATCATATGAAGTTCTGACATATATCTCCATTGTTTCACTTTCATCTTAATCACTAGTGTTGAAGAAAATCAACCAATATTCATGTCAAAACTATATCCATTTTTCATTTACAAACCCGCATGGCCACAGTGAAACAACAGAAGCCGTCTACTGGAATAAACTGTAATATGGAATTCACAGCGAAGCATCTTATAGACTTTTAAAATGATTTCTAAATTGTGTATTACAAGTCTTTGATGAACAACAATTTTTTTTAAATTTTTGTGATTTGGGTGAAAGTTTACAGAGCAGATTTTCATTCAACAGTTCATATATATTTTGTTTCCTGTAATTAATAGCAATCCCCTCAATGAAATAGCACTCAGCCAATTTTCTCCCTGGGTCTCCTATTTCCATTCCCTTTTCCTTCCTAACCCTTCTGAATTTTGCCTTTGAGTAAATGCTGACCTTTTGATTTCAAATGGTCGATGACTGAAAGGTGTGCATACCTCCCTAATATTATTATTCCCCTTGTAGTTCTCTCTAGTTTGGCTGAAAATTGAGCCATGGAGGGAGTTCGTTTGCAGATAAGAAGGAGGATGACTTAAGGAACATAGTCTTGCAGTTCCTCCAGTCTCTATCTAACACAGCCTTGTCTTTTTTTGTGAGTTTGAGTTTTATTTCATATTTGTATCCCACTCTATCAAAAATTTAAAACAAAAAGAAATGCATTCTGTGTTGGGGGTGATTATTAAACATTTATCAGACACCCTGGCTTCTAGCTAAGTTCCCTTGATTACTTAACTACTAAGTCTGTTAGTTCCAAGTGCCATTAACTTTATTACAATTAATATACTGCATGCGGTTTTCAATGGCTGATTTCTTTGATAGCCAGGACTTTCACCAGAGTGCCTCCAGGTAGACTCAGACTTCCAACCTTAGGGTCAAGGGCTTGAGTATAATCATCTTTTGCCCCATTTTAGTTAGCTGTTAAAAAAATTACACCTTTCTTAGATTCAATGTGCTACTGTTATTTACACATTATTGGGTAGGGGCTCAACAAACATCAGTCACCTACTCCTCACCTTCCTTATCTGGAGGACAGACTAGGGTCTGACCCATGCCTGTGCATACCCCTCCTTCTACCTCCCAGGGTTGGCCTGAAGAACTGTTTGTCAAGGTTGGCTACTAGCAGGCTTACAGTCGGTTAGACTGGCCACTAGGTGGCGAGAGTAAGATGCCTGATGGCTTTAGTTCTTCACAGCGTTGCTGAAGGGGCCTCTGACCTTCAGCAGTCAAGAGAGGAGGGACACTGGTACAGATAGGAACTGAAAATACAGGGAATCCAGGACGGATGAGCCCTATAGGACCAGTGGTGTGAGTGGCAAAA
>NW_022111378.1:5501410-5509004 GCF_000313985.2 Echinops telfairi | reverse complement strand
AAAAAAAAAGAGAGGAGGGAAATGAAATGTTTTAAGAATGCAGTCATGGTCCAAACCCACGTCCATTGGAGTCCATTCTGACTCATTTGGACTCCTGAAGACCCATTGCGAGTTGCAGTAGAATTGGGCCCCTCTTTTATGCCTGTCGTCGGAATGTCACAAGCTCGATTGTCAGAGGTGCTGAGGAACCTCCGGGTGGGCTCAAATCTCCAACCTTTCAGTTAGCGGTAGTGCGCGTTAACAGGTTGTGCTATCTCCTTGAGGGCTCCGTTTTCACAGGCAGCATGGGTCAAACCAGGTTTTTCTGGAAGCAGCGCTTTAAAGATACATCCACTGGCAGCCACCGTGAGCCATGCTGCAGGGAAGGCCCAGGACCAACCAATGCTGCAGGAGGCTCTTTCTGCACTCCCACAGTCACCAGGTCTGGCCTGGGCTATTCTTCGAGAGACAGTTTAACAACAACAAAATTCAGGGTAGTTTACATGTGTTTTATCTGTCAGCCTTTTGAGAAGTCTGGCAGGGCTCATCTGCCACCTATGGGTGAGAACATGCTCTCCCAGACTCAACCTGTTCTACCGCACTGTAGAGAGCCACACAATCATTTTTCTCCTTAAAAATAAATATTAAAACATCAGCATTTGAGAATTAAAAAACCAACTTGATTCATTTTCTGCACGCACAGAATTCATGAATAAAGATTTTATAAGGAAGCCGTTATTGCAAGCAACCCATAGCGACCCTCTAGGCTATAAATCTCAGGAGCAGAAAGCCTCATCTTTTACTCACGGAGCACCTGGTGAGTTTGAACCACGTGGTTGCCTTGTGGTTAGCGGCCCAACACAGCACCACCCACGACAGCACCAGGGCGCCTTAAACCAAACCAAAGAATCCAACCCGCTGCCATTGGATCAACTCTGAAGTAGGGCGACCCTGTAGGTCAGAGAACTGCCCCATTGGGTTTCCCAAGCTATAAATCCTTATGGAAGCAGATGTATCCACACCTTTCTCTCATGGAGTTGTAACCACTGACCTTATTTAGTTAGCAGCCAAGTGTTTTAACTGCAGTGCCACTGAGGTGAGCTGAATTAATTTTTTTGCCAATCTGTTCTGTGCCTTGGTATCTTCCATGAATCATTGCGATGAGCTGTTTCCTGGATCTCAGGTGGTTCTGGGTCAGTTTAAGTAAGAACTTCCTGAGGCTGTGCCCCAGCAGATACGATGGAAACAAAAGGCAACATTTGTTTCAGGTGAGGCGCCGGCATCTCTCCACATGAAACACATGAACCGCAACAGTGCCATGCCACTGGGGGCTGTACAGATTTTTAGCACCTTGTAAATGCCTGGGTGTCTGTGGTCAAACAAAACTCCAGCATCCCACGGTTCAGGCAGCCCAGGAATCAACTACCGATTCTGAAGAACAGCTTTGGAAAGAAAGAAAAGAATAGCTCAGAAGGCATCGACGTCAAGAAGTCCCGAAGGACAAGTATGTCTGGAGACTGATGATGGAAGAAATTGTACAGTTATGTTTGACATGATTGAACTATGGAATGATATGGCATATGTATTAATTTCCAAGTTACAGCAAATTAAAAGAAGAGAGAAAAAGAATTGATCCGGGAATGAGTTCTGGGCTTGCACCAAATCCTAGCTCCAATTTAAGAACATTCGATTCTTGCATCATGGTCCTGCTTGATGCTCACCTTCATACAATGATCACTGATGGTGGGGGGGGTGGGGTGGCTACAGCAAAACGTGGTGAAGAAAGCAGACGGTGCCCAGCTATCAATCAAAATAGTGTCTGGGGTCTTAAAGGCTTGTATTCAAACAAGCAGCCATTTAGACAGAGATCATTAGAATGTTGATTATGCTGGATCGAACTTGGTATCAGGTCAGTTGTCCCCCCTATAGACAGGACCTGAATTAGTACTGTGTGCAACTATCTCCTAGATGTCTCATGACATAAATTTTGTCCCTGGTTCTTTGAACATTGAGGGGGTCTTCTCCCTCTTATGCATCATTTGCGATTTGCCTTTATACTAATATGATCTTATCGTTACCACTTTAGTGTGATTTATCTTGCACTGTTTTCTGTTGGGTTTCCCACCGGTGGAGTACTGGAGGAATGGGTGTATGATGATAATAACTGATACAAGGTGTTGTGCGGAATGCAGGGGTGGGGGATGGGCGATGGGAGGGATAGGAGGATTTGGGGAGTGAACATTGAGGGTGGGAGGGAGCTCACAGTGACTGCGTAGCTCAGTTTAAAGGTGATGTGACCATGCAAAGGGGTGGGGGCCACTCTAAGGTAGATGTGGTGGTGATTGTACAACTCCCCTTGATTTGATTGAATGATTGAACCGTTCAATGGTATGCTATGTTAATTATGTGCCAATAAAACTGTTGGGGCAAAAAAAAGTCACACACAGAGATTTTTCTTCGGCGTTTATTTTGAATTTTCATTTTTGGATAACCAAGCAGCTCTTTAAGGAGAATGCACAGAAGAGTCATTCTGGCACTTTTGGATAGTATGTAAGATTTTTTTTTTTGATAGTCACATTCAGTCACATTGCTCAGTCCATACTCCATGTCTGGTGAGCAAGATCAGCCCATAGGATTCCCGAGTGGATACGTAACCGTATATACAAACAGCCAGCACAACCATAATGGTGGCTAGTGGCCAAAGGGATAGAGGAGGGAGTGTCTCTAAAGTGCCCTCTAGTCTATCTTAGCTAAACAGAACCCACCTTACACATGGCAACTAGAGCACACACGGCACCGCATGAGAATGTGGAGGACACGTGGGCACTTGGCGACATGCAGTTTCAAGAAAAGGGGCACACGTTCATAAATTTATAAAATCCAGGCAGTTCAGTTAAGGGCGGTACGAAATGCAAACAAAAAGAGGGGGAGGGAGGGACTGTCTTATACTGTCACTGTAAAAAAGGCACTTGGAGTTTAATGGGACCAGAATCGAAGGGCTCTTAAACAGAAAGAAAGATTTCAGTACGATTTAATCAAAAGGCTTGCATGTTTACGAGATGGCTCCTTGGGCCTTCCTGAAGGGAGACCACGAAGGGAACCACGGAGAAGTACATTGAAAGGAAGGAATCAAATCTTTACAACCAAAGTGGTGGTGGTATGTTTAAAAACGAAACCCAAAGCGAACCGGAGAAAAATCACAACCAAACCCAAACTTCTAAGCAAAAGCATACTACAGAGCAGTGGTGCATAGCTTCCCTTCGAGATAATGCATACTGCTAGACACGAGGTGCCAGCCGAGCTTCGCCATCACCATTTTGCAGTAGGCATTATCATGATCAAAACGGATTCAAGCAATGCGAAGAAAAGAATTTCATCTGTTCCCATAAGCTGAGGGGAAGTGAGGTGATCATTAAAACCCAGCAACATCGTCTGATTTCTCGGTGGTGGACATAGCAAGCCCGTGGCCCAACAGTGGGACACCGCTTCCGGCCACCCGACTGGGGGGCGTCCATTCAAACTGCCCCTTATTCTCCCGAGCAACCTGCACCCGCCCGGTGCAGCTGAAGCCAACTCTTCCTCCTCCTCCACCACCAAGTCAGAGATTCTGTAAGAAAGGATATTTGGCAATTTTAGATTCCACGGCGGGTGGCTCCCGGACGGCTCATTTGATGTTAAATGCCATCAGGGGTCTTTCTTCGCGTTTCTGCCAGGGGCTCTTCTTGCCTTCACCTTGGTCGTCATCCTCATCGTCCTCCTCCTCGTCTTCGGGAGCAGACCTTCTGTCGTCGGGGCTGCCCAATGGCTCCAGCGGGACTTCCGCAGTTCGTTTGGTGGTCTCCTCCTGCAGGCTGGGCAACTGGCCGCTTCTCCGACTGGAGGCCTCCAGCAAGCATCGCAGGGCACTGTCGTCGGGGGTGCAGACCGTTGTCCCCGCCTCGCTGCCGCTTTGGTCCAGGTCGTCCAGGTACACGAGCTGCGTGTAGGCGGTGCTGTCGGGGGCACGCGCTTCCTTCTGCGGCTGCTCCTGGACAGGGGGGTGGCTCTGCTGGAGAGACAAAGGGTCTCTCCCCTTGCGGGCGGATTTGGGTTCATTCATATCTACGCCAGAATCCAAACTGGCATCGTTACTCCCGTTCCTTCCAGCTCTTTGGAGATCAATGTACGAATGTCTAACGTGAGCATTGGACCTTCCATCCAGAGAGACGAACCATGCCCGGGGATGAGGAAGTGGCTTCCCCCCGCCGAGTTCCATCAGAGCCTTTTCTGTCAGCAGCTGAACCTCACTGTTCATCTGAGCCAACGCTGCCTCGTTGAGGGAGGCTGGGATGGACAGGGACTCTGATATGGAGGCGTTCTGGGGGCTCCACTCTCTGGCGCCTGCCTCTTGCAAGTGCTGCTGGGAGATGGCCTGGGCGGATAAAGGCTGGGTTTGTATCTGAGATGAAGGGTGTGGGAAGATCCCTGAATGAGGATTGGAAAGTTCCGCCTGAAGTCTTTCGATATCCAGCTGCTGGTCAGCTGGGACGACCAGAGGCTGGCTGACATAGGAATGGTCCCCTGGCAAATTCATGTAGTGAGCGGGGATGACCAAGGCAGGCAGGACTTTCCTGTAAACACTGTCGTTGACCTGGTCCACGGAACTACAGCAGATCAACTGGCCGGGGCGGGGGAAAGACGTCGGTCTTTCAAGGTGATCTACTGACCGGGACATCATACATTCAGTAGGTCTGCGGTCCAGCAGTTGCTCTTTTTCAGGAGATGAAGGCGTGGGGTACATGGGTTCCTGAATGGTGAGTTTACTCCCTGTGGAGATATGGCGGGTGGACGCCTGGCCTTCTCTGTCCTGCTTCTCGAACAGAGGCTGTGAGAGCATGGCGCTGTAACTCCTCCTGCAGTCGTCACTGCCACGGGTCTCATAGCCATCTCTCTCCAGGGGCTTTCTCGACTTCAAGGGGAAAATCTCCACAGACTTACGGTAGTCTTTCCCCAGTGTCCCACTGGGGGTCAGGTTATCAAAGGAGATTTGGCTTTTATCCTCTTCCTTATGAGAGACAAGTTCCTCCCGAGAACTGAATTCTTGTGAGGTGCTGTAGGAAAGCTTTAGCATGGGGGTGTGCAGATCAACTTCTCCATTGGACGACGCCATCTCCAAATGTACCCCACTCATGAGCTCCTTGGAGCCTGGCGCCTCCGAGCGGCCGTGGCTGGTGACAGACAGCGTACCGGGGAACTCAGACTCTCGACGAGAAAAGAGCAAGTTTATGTGTGACATAGAAGTCGACTGGTCTCTCTTGGAGCTCTCTAGGGCTGGCGGGAGTTGCAGTTTTCGATGGTGCTGGCGAGGTTTTAGACACTTCCTCCTGTGATCCAAAACAGAGTTCAAACCCAAAGATGAAAGATTCTCATATTCGCAAAGGGTCAAGCAAAATCCTAATTCTCAGTTTTCGAAAGGAAAATGAAACAAAACAATCAAAAAACCCCAAGAAAGAAATAAGCGATAGCTAGAAGCCTTCTTACCCCACTTGCCCTCCTCCTAATTTTAATTCAGGGCAAAATCTGGAAGTTTCTATCCTCAGGCTTCCCCAAATCCAGCGGGGTAATTCATTCGAAAGGCACTACCTAAGAGTTGGTAATAAACATTCTTGCGAACTGAATAGGCATGGCATCAAAGTAAGAAGAGTTCTGCTTTGTCCTTAGGAATATCACCTCTCAATCAGCATTTAGGGATATTCTGAATGAACCATATGCCAATATAATAACTGTCAAGCACTTCCCCACAAATCCCCTTCTAAGCAGTGTTATATACAACACGCATCACACTTGCTGTTCATTCAGCTTGCGACTCAGATCACGAATGTTCAGTTCTTAGATCGTTTTTTTTTTCTCAAGAGAAAAAAGTCTCAACGTGGAAGCAGAAAAAACAAAGGGACCTCAACATCAAGGCTTGCACCAGAGATTCTAAATTAAAAAAAGACATTGCCAAAATGGTAAAACTTTACCTGCAATAATATAAAAGGAGACACAGCAAAACCAAAAGTATGAAAGCCATTCCCCCTAAAATGGCCAAAAGAAACACCGTGTGATACGTGGTGATGTCCTGTGTTACAGCGGGACCTAGAAGGTCAGAAAATGGCATTTTAGAGTTTTGAAAACCTTAAATAAAAAGAGGGACAGTTAGCTGAGAACGTCTTTCTCGTCTTATTGCTGGCCGAGGTACAGAGCCGTGGCCCATCATCCCCTAGTTGATGTACTTGCAGGATCATTATCGCTCTCAATGGAAGGTACTCAACATGAGCAGTACCAAACCATCTGTGCTGGCCAACAGCACTGGGAATATGCAAATATTTAATACAGTTGTGTTTCCCCGCCCCCTCTTAAGACCAAATATCAAATTCACTGTCATCAAGCCCATTCCAACTCGGGGCTACACTATAGGACAGGGTAGAAAGCCCCTGTGGCTTTCCCCGATGGTTACTCTTTATGGGAGCGGCTGGTGGCTTTGCACCTCTGACCTTGAGCAACGCAGCCCAACCCATAACCACTATCCCACCCAGGCTCCACTGTACGCTCAGCTGAGAAGAATGAAAGCCTCCTTTGATAGCATGTTCAGCACCCTTACAAACATGATCTTTTAATAAATGGAATACACGATCATATAATGAGCGATGTCTGGGGATCTCATCCTACAGGAAGAACACAACACCAGGTGAGGATCTCACTCTTCCTAGGTGTCCCATTACTAAGTGTGGTGAATCCTTTGTCTCAGTGCACCGGTTTAAAGGTATGAAATAAACTCACTACGAGTTAATAAAAATAACGAACAAATGATTAAGAGGAGGCCAGATGCTATGACAAGTTTCTCTCTCTTTTTTAAAGGAAATTTTTCTCCCAAACATTTTATCAACCTGGCTAATGATACAAGGGAATGTCAAAAGGTTGGTGGAGAAAAAAAACCATTCCCTTTTCATTCCATGTTTCCACCGACTGTTTGAAGTCCCCTTGCATATGGCCATGGACTTCTTCAGAACTTGAGAAATTTAGCTACCAGGCAAGGTGACAAGGGGTAAGAATAATTTTTCTTCACTTACACTGCACAGAATTCTACAAGGAAGACTCTTTACGTTCAGTAGGACTAAGAAGCTACCTTCAGGTCACCTACAAATGATGGACGGCGACAACAGAGCCTTCCCACAGTCCAGGACGTGGGCACTCACGGGCGCCCCGTTGTTCCAGCCTCACAGCAAACAGATGTGGGAGGGAAGGACGGACCTGTGTTTTCACAGGACTTCACAATAGCCTGCTTATGATGAAGAAACCCCGAGACACCAAGAGTCTACAGTTTCAAACTCAGAGAAAGAGATTGCCTCAAAAATCATCCTAAGGAGACGAATCTCTTCATTTCCGGGCTTGAGAAACCCAGGGGAGTCTGGACTTTGCTGAAAATGGCACAACGTCTTTTCAAAGAGAACATCTTAACGGAATGAACTTCAGTGGGTCAGAGAGGGAAGACGGGATCAGGGTTTTCAAACACGGGAAGAACATATTACATGTTGCCTAAACTCTCCAGAGAATCAATTTTATATGCAAAGGCAAATCTCCATAGACATAGGCC
>NW_022111378.1:5476702-5500991 GCF_000313985.2 Echinops telfairi | reverse complement strand
TTCTTACTGTGGGCGGCTCCCAGGGGACCATGTCCAGCAAAGTTGTCTGAGCTATGTCTAAAACAAAAGTTCCCTGTCATGCCTGGGCGGTGTGAACTCAACTTCACTCCTTCAGGCATCTCTTCCCCGACCTTCTTTCCTCCCAGGTGTGTTCTACATATTTGCCACTGGGAGGATGAGGCCGTGCTGCACTCGGTACATGCTGGCACCTCCACCACCGCATTACCACGCGGGCAAACACACGCTCTGAAGCCACGGGCGTCAGATGCCAATGGTTCCACTAGGGGAAGGTCAGGCAAATGTTGAAAGACTTTTCGAACCACATAGAAGACCCGCTTCCATGCAGTTACTTTTGGAGGCTAAGGGTTAATGCCGATGATAATTTCCACTGTTCAAATATTTTGAGCTCCCAATTTGGGAACTGCCTTCCTGGTTAATTGATGAGTGACACTAATCATAGCACGCGGTGATTTCACTCAATCACCTGTTTTATTCACCAGGCCTGGATGTGTGCATATGACTTTCAGATGCACCTAAAACAACAACAACAGTAACACCAAGATCAAAGGTATCCTCTAGGTAAAAGTGTTTTGTCACCAATGAAGGTTCACTAATGACGGCAGACTAAGTGACACACGCAGCCGCCAGAGGCATTCTGAGCAGTGGACACCACCGCTGGACATTGTTCTTCCATGACAGACATCTTGACAGACAATGTATAAGATCCATTAGGATACTAGATGGCATATTGGTTTCAAAACAAAACAAAATAGAGCCAAGCATACGACATCTAATCACACTGTGGAAAATATGAGTTAATTCACATAGCCTAAATGGAGAGGATTATTCTTCTAGACACAGTGCAATTGGTTTGTTTTTAGGTCTTTTGGAAATGCCAAATCAAGTTTCCAGCTCCAAGAAGCCTCCACTGGTGACAATCTGTGAGTCCCCCTGCGGAGTGCCTATGCCCACACATTCGCCTCCATCAGGCGACAGCTGTTTCAGGAATTAGGGTGGAGGTCTCTGCCGCCTCTGTAGTCTTTTGATGAAGAATTCCCTATGGCAGCTGTCTAAGCAGAACGGGGACAAGGGACAAGATTATTTTCTCTGCCTTATTCTTATCCTCGATGGGACTGGCCCAACTAGAATTTCCTTGCCCCCTAATCGGCTTTATTTTAATCATTTGATTTTAAAAATATTTTAAACTCATTTTTTAATAAGCGGGGATGTTTTCTCCTTGCTTAAGTTAATTCTATATGCACATTTAGCCTGAACCCACAAAGAAACCAACCATCACCATCTTCCCACGTGTGGGCTTCATGTTACCTGGGTTGGGGGGAGACATGGCTGCTACCCAGTACCCCAACTGTGGGGCAATGTAGGTCCACGTCTGCTGGCTGCCCTCTTGATGCACGAGCCCCAGTCCACTCTTCAGCCACGTTCCTGTGGGATGCAGGAAAACACATCAACTAAACGCACACGTAATAGGATTGGAGACGCCACTTTACATGCAATGGTTCTAACAAGCGAAGCTGTTAGAACGAGCCAGGAGTCACCCAGGGACTGCATATGGCTTACTGCAGAGAATCTAAAAACTTTCTGTCACGGAGTTTTCCCAAAGAAATTATTTTCAACCACATTATCAAACATCCCTCCTTCCAAACACAGGCTATTTTAGCAGGAATCTTTGGGTTTCAGAAGGGGAACAACGGCCTGATAGTGGGTGGAAGTGGAAAGAAGGTGGGAGATCTAGCACTGATGACCCTTGACCCTTCAACAAATAAGCACATTTCCTATCCTCAATCATAGACTGACTGTGTCCAAATCACATAAGCCAAAACCAAACCCACTGCATGGAGTCGATCCTGGCTCCTAGCGATCCCAGGGGACAGAGCAGAACTGCCTCTGTGGGGGCTTCTGAGGCTGTCGGTCTTCATGGGAGTAGACAGCTCCATCTTTCTTTGAGACACTTAGGGATATTAAAAGTACAGATCCCTTGGTGCTACCTTTTCTAATTCTGATCCAGTAGGCGCGTCTCCAACTCTCACTGTCATCCAGTCAGCGCTGACTCACAGCCACCCCTGTGGGTCCCCGAGACCCTCGCTGTTCACAGCGGGAGGAGAAAGCCCAGTCTTTTACCCGCAGAGCTGCTGCTGCTGCTGCTGCTTTCCAACTGCTGACCGCAGGGATTGCAGCCCAACACGTCGCCACGACACCACCAGGGCTCCTGGTAAGCTTGTCTGGGTGTTTCTAGAAGCCTCCCAGCGGGTCTCGATGCTGGCAACAGGTTCTAAGTCTAGGTCTATGCTCCTTCTGATAGGCCGTTAACAAAAACTCATATTTAATAAGAAGTGACGACTAAGTGCCACATCGTCATGACACCCCCATGCTAGATACAGGCATACCTCGGAGATAAGCTGCAGGCTCCGCTCCTGACCACCACAAGAGAGCAGATACGGTGATAAAGCAAACCACATGAATGCTTTGGCTTTTCTGTGCATATAAAAGTGATGTTTATGCTCAACTGTATTTACTGTGCAATATGAAATGCAATATAAATATTTACTGTGCAGTTGGACACACTGCGAGAATTACCAAAGTGAGACACATCATCAGGAAGCGAGCACTCATGGTTGGCCGATGGCCCTGACACAGGGTGGCCAGAACTGTTAGGTTCGAGCTCCAGGCCAAGAAGGGGTGGTACCCCTAGGTGGGTGTTACAACTGGACTGGCCCATCTATGCCAGGTGAATTTGATTCAGCCAATGGGATCGACCAGTATTGCCACCACGCCTCCCAGCAAAGCCCCTGAAATGCCAGAGGTTTTGCTCTGGGCGCTCTTTCCCAGGGGCTCTGACCCACAGTTCAGCGCGTTGGGGCTACACAGCCCCATGAGATTGTGTTCCATTTACTGTAGAACCTGAAACTGCTGCTAACGCTCATAAAACTCACCTGGACCACAAACCAGCCTTCCGCGTGAATTCTTTCTCAGGCCAAGCCAAGGACTGAGGTCTCTCTCCCCCTCGGGAGAGCGGGAGAGCGGGAGCTAACAGAACCCTTTGAACCCTGGATCTTGCAGGACAATAACAAAGCCCAGGGCAATAAAACGAGGGGTCTGAACAGAACTCAGAACTCTCCCAACCTTGTCACTAGGCGAAGTTGAATCGCCCCAGAGGGTTTCCATGGCTGCAATCTTTACAGAGGCGATGTCCTCCCACGGGGTGGCTGCTGGGGCCCAACTGTTGGCCTTTCAGACAGCAGCAGCCCAGTGCTGAATCGTGTCGCCGCGGCTCCTTACACCCACTGCACCAAACCCCAACCAAACTCGCTGCCACTGAGTCGACGCTGACCCACAGCGCCACCGCCGTAGGACAGGGTAGAACTGCCCCTGTGAGTTTCAGAGACCGTAACTCTTTACTGAGTAGAAAGCCCTGACTTTCTCCCAAGGAGGGGGCCGGTGGTTTCGAATGACGGCCAGTACCTTGCTCACCGCAGCCCCAGGCATAACAACTATGTCTCCAGGGCTCACGAGGGCCACACAGAGGAGAGATGGGGACGCTGAAGACCCGTGAGGTGCATTAACTCCTCCAGGCCTGTTGGACCTCGGGGCCGGTACTCGCCTTCCTCTCTACGGTGCTGCATTTTCTAGCAAGCCCTCCCGACTCTTGATTCCTTTTTTACCTTGGCAAGGTTTCTATGAGCAGATCCGGTGAGGAAGATTACCTTGCCAACGATGCTGAGCCCCGAAATGCACGCCTCGTACCTGGACACCACTTCCCTGGCTCACCTGCAGAGAACCTTGTGTTAAGGCTGTCAGCAGGAGGTAAGGGAGAATGTTGGCTCAGCCCTCCTAGAGCATCCCACGCCCCCCCTGACAGGGCGCACCCAGCTGTCAGCCACACACACAGCAGGCATCCTCTGCGCTGGCTCCTGGCCAGCTGTGCAGAGCCAAGGCCACCCACATGCCTCAGAGCTCACTCTGGCAACCATCTATTCCTGACCCACCCAGGTGACCCCGTGGGTGACTCTGTGGCACTCAAGCACAATTAACTGTGCACCCTCAGGCCTCCAAATCCCGGCCTTTCCTTAGGTACACACATCACTAAGGTGGCGCTAGTAGATGGTTCCTGCGCTAGAAGCAAACAATTTCCTGCGCTAGAAGCAAACAATACCTGGGCTGCTGCTTGGGCCAGCCAGTTGCCATAGCAACAGTCAAATGCAATAGGAGGAAGGGTGCCAGTGGTAAAGTTGCACCTCCTTCCTCTGCTCAAACAGCCACAAAACAAAGGGGGAGGTGGCTGTTAGCATGGGCTGGCATCCTCTGACCCTCCCAGCAACAAGGCGGATCTCTTTGCCTCTAGGCAATTTCACTGCAAATTAGGAGGTTCCTTAAATAAGTGTGGGAGTAAGGATGCCCAATTTGGAGTCACTTCTCCACGAATACCAGCCAAAGACGGTTTAGAAACTTAATAGCATCACTTATCTCTGCCAGGCTCCCGAGGAAGTAAAAGCATGAAGACATTTGCTACATTAAGGAAAGAGATGTTTCTGGGTTGGGTAAAAGTAGCCCTGGTGACACAGCAGTGAGGCGCTCACTGCAAACCAACCCCACGGCCAGTGGTTTGAATTCTCCAGTCATTTCTCAGGAGAACAAATTCTGGGAGGCTCACAGATGAGGGGGAAGTACTTTCTCCTATTGGATTGCCATGAGTCAGAATCAACGGGAGGCAAATGGCTTAATGGGTTTGTGGTGGGTCTTTAAGTTTCCATCGAGGTGGAGAATGGGTTTCAGCAACTGCTTCTACTTTCCCTGATCCTTGGGATCCTCGGGCTCTTTAGCTCATGGCTTGTATTCCAGACAGTCAGGTCTCTGTCAGCCAGGAAGTCTCAGGCTGGCCCTTCTCCCAGATCAAGTTCTTGAACCACTGCTCTTCAGATGGAGGGGATACTAGGTTAGGCCAAACAGGTCCCAGAGGACAAGGGGTGGAAGCTGGCGTCCTAGTTCCTGCTGACTCATGAGTAAATGACCTAACGTATCTCTGTGTTACACTGCTTTCTACAACACAAGGATATGCAGTTGGAAACAGACTTTTAAACTTTAGTAAACTACGTTTGGGTCAAGTTCCCAATGTGTTGCCGGGAAGATGGAGATGTGCAGATCATTACCAGAAAACAAATCCTAGGTCCACCCCGGAGGGGTCTGGTGGTGCCCGTGGGAGCCAGAAGGGTCACTGAGAGAAGAAAATGCATGTGCTTGGGGAAATGTGTCCCGGGGTGGGTGGGAGGAGGCTTCCAGGAGAAGTTCAACTTGGATGAAGAGGCTGGGTTTTGCGCATGTAGGGAGGTGGAAGCAGAGAAAAAGGAGAGGAGGACGCTTTAGAGCAGGATTGGGGAATGTTGACCTTTGGGCGTGAACTCATCAGTCCCAACTAACATCACGGGCCTCACCACAGAGAAGCAGTCCCAGCCATCATACCTGGGTGAGCTAGTGAAACGGTTGACCAGTATGGCCCTCGAATGATGTTATAAAAATCCAAAGGGCCCTTGGCAGAAAACAGACTCCCCATCCCTGCTCGAGAGGAAGGGGCTAGTGTGCACGAAAGTATGGAAAGCCTGGTGGGTATGGAAGATAAACTGGGATTGACAGGAACAGGGGATGCAGGGCCAGTGGGCAGGGAGCAAGCGGACTGAGGGTGCTCCTACTTTAGGGTCTGCCTGGGAAGGACTTCAAATTCCATTAGCAAAGAGAAGATCCTGGGGATAGAAGCACAGATACAATGTGATCAGACCAGCTTGTTCTACTTGTTGCTCACCAGCAACCCAGCCTCAGTTCTGCCTTGGTCAGTCTCTCCCCTGTCCTCACAGCAAACACAGTCCTGTACTCCCAGGCGGTGACTTTCCCTGCAAGTTGTTGGCCAACCTCCCATAGTTCTTCCCTTTTCTGAAAAATCTATCCATCTTTTGAGAGTCCAGTTACAGCTTGTGTCTCTCCTGAGGCCCTGCAGTACTAAAAGGAGCGGTGAATTCGCTGCATTCTGAGGGCCTGTTTTTCTGAAGCAGCCACTGTCCAAAAGTACACGGATAGTTGACATTGTTTTAATTCAAGGTCTTCCTTCCTGTGCTAGACCACAAGCAGCGTGGAGGTTGGCTTCCTTCTGTCTTCTTCTCTGCACCTAGAAAGAGCCAGGCAGCAAGGGTGCAATAACGCTCAGGAAGGAACAAGGGGCCGGCCCAGGTATAACTGGAGGTCTCCTCTCACCTGGCGCATGAGAGGAAGAGTCTGAAATAGGAGGAGGAAGCGCAGTAGCTGCCTAATTGCTTCTAAGAACCTCTTTTGCTGAGAGGCCCAGCTGGATCATGCTTGGTGACCATCCCTAAAAATTTTGATCAAAGAGTCTAGGTAAAAATCCTGCTCAAAAAGAGGGCCTGTGTGTACCAAAATCACAGAATTCCAGATTCTCACTGAATCCAGTCTTGCTGGAGCAAAACCTGGATCATCCCCACAAACGGTTGCCCCGAGATTACCTTTAACGCAGAAACTAACGTTAATCTTCTGGAAACCAAATAACAGGCTAAGTTATTTATAGTAAAGAGTACTTGCCTGGACCATCTCTTTGGAAGAACTCTCGGTGGGACCCAAATGACACCAAGTCAAAAAATCAGGCAGGAAGCTGACGAAGCAGTCGGTTCACATACAGAAACCAAAATCAAACTCACTGCCACGGAGTCGACGTCAACTCAGAGCAAACCCACAGGGCAGAGGAGAACTGTCCCCCTGCCTTTTGGAGACTGTACATCTTTACCAGAGCAGAAAGCCCACCTTCCCTTGGAGGAGGGGGTGATGGTTTCAAATCGCCTACCTTGCAGTGAGCAGCCCATCCCCTAACCTACCACCAGGGGGAGAAGGGTGACAATGGTTGTATAACCTTGAAGCATGTAGTCACCTTCACTTCACTGTACATACAGAAACTGTTGGAAATTTTC
Source organism: Echinops telfairi (assembly GCF_000313985.2). NCBI lineage: Eukaryota > Metazoa > Chordata > Mammalia > Afrosoricida > Tenrecidae > Echinops > Echinops telfairi. The sequence continues at coordinate 5,494,008 of NW_022111378.1, read as the reverse complement.
CCTGTAAATACTTTCAACAACAATTCAAAAAAAAACCCCAACAAAACCAAACAAACGAAAACACAAACAACCAAGGGTGGGAGGGAGAATGAATGAAAGCCAGACACTCAGTCAAAACAACATGTTAGCAGATGACCTGGGAAAAGCGGGGCGCGGCGGACGGGAAAGGCTTCCCAAAGGAGGGATGAGGAGGAGTGGGATCCCACCCTTCCCACGAGAGGGAACACAGCTAGCTGGGGAGCAGTCGTTTGTTTTGGTGTGAGATTTCTGTAAAACTGACACAGGTGTGGTGGGTACAGTGTGACGCTCTTTGGGGACTCAACAACCATGCTGTTACTGGCAGAAGCATTTCCAAGCTTTCCGGGGTTTTGTGGAAGGAAACAAGCTACAGGGAATAGGAGACTGAATGAGTGGTCTTAGGAACCCTGCTGCTCCTTGTGGAGATGCTGGGGCATGAGGACGTTTTCCCCACCCAGAGGGGACTCGCTGGCTGGGGGCGGCTGAGGGGGCTGACTCCATTCCTTTACTGGGGATACCGGGCAGCACACACACGAATGCTCGCAGCCTCCATGGTGTAACAGAGGGCACCTCTCATCCAGGGGGAGGCTCAGGCCAAATAAAGGAAGGTCTGGCTCTCCGGGCACACTGATGAAGCTCCAAAGCAAGGTCTTCTCTTGCCCCTAATAATTATTTTTATTGTTGCTGCTAAGAATACTGATTTTATTAACTTGAGATTTTACATTTATGACTACAGTAAGAAAAAGATCTATTGTCTGGTTAATTCGCACGATGTTGTTGCTGTTAGGGGCCATCAAACTGGTCTGACTCACAGCACCCTAAGGAGGTGAGCTGCAATGGAGGCGGGCACAGCTGAGCTCTGGCTTCCCTATTGCCAGGCGGGGGAGGCCCATCCTTCGTCCCCTATGCGGACACCAGCTGTTCCTGCCATGCCACTACTCACCTGTGCCACGTTTGATTATTCGCTGCAACTGCCAATAGAACTCACACAAAAGACTCACAATAAAGGGGGCTTATTAGGAAGTTAAAAGGTTACCACAAGTCAGCATCAACAAACGGGAAGGATACAGTTACTGGTCCCCTTGGCCAGCAGCCATGTCTTTCTCTCTGATTTTGTAGTTTCTCAGCTACGGATTCCTTGCCAGGCCTTATGGACCAGGAAGCCAGCCCACCTGTCACCCTATCCCACAGTTCCAGTCTTGGCCCAGACAAGGAGAAGTAACCCCATAGTCTCAGCGTTGCTGCTCTGAGTTTCCAAGCCACAGTCTCTGGTGCATCTGCACCGCGATCTTCAATGAGCTCTCCCAAGGTCCTCCAGGTTTCTCTCCTCACCACTGCAGCCTCCCAAATTGGCTCTTCTGTGTAGCCAGGGGGTGGTAATGATAGTGGCCAATCCCCTGAATTTGTGTTACACATCCTATTTACATAGTCCCACCCAATCATTTGGTGCAGGTTATAAGGATGTGGGTAGAGAGGTGTATTAAGGAATTTCACCCCAGCACACCTATGTACAACAGAACAAAAAACCTCCTGGTCTCCATCCTCACAACTGTTTTTATGTTTGAGCCTATTGTTGCAGCCACTGGGACAATCCACCTGTTCAAAGTTCGTTTTCACTACCCCTCCATTTTACCAAACATGATGTCCTTCTCCAGGGACTGGTCTCTCCTGACAACATGTCCAAGTACGTGGGACAGTCTTGCTAGTCTTGCCTCTCAAGAGCACTCTGGCTGTGCTTCTTCCGAGACAGATGTTTGTCCTGTTGGCAGTCCGGTACTTTTCTTCACCAGCACCATAATTCAAATACATGGCTGTACATCTAGCAAACTGCCAACGCGCGCGGCAAGCGTAACATTGATTTTAAGGATAAGGCCCTGTGTCAGTGTGGCTGGGTCACCGTTCCCAGGGGGTCGGCAGCTATGCAATGACTTGATGCGATCACCCTCCATTTTCACATCAGGCCAATGGGCGTTGGAACCTAGCCATGCAGAAAAGTGAGGAGTGGATGTACGCACAGCAGAACTACACCAATCCAACCGTCTATATGTGTACAACTCACGAACACCGATGACATGCTTTGAGTTGTGCAACCAGTCGCAGTCCCCTTTTGGAGTTCTCCCTCCCTCACTAATATAAACTCACTGCCACTTTTAGTTCCTATCTCATCCCTGGCGATGCTGTGTTCATATGGATTTGTTTTGAAGAGCACAATGGTCAGAGCAGAGATCATCATCATCCATAATAATAAATAAAGCAGACTTTAATAATTAGGCTAAACGACTGTTTGGTTTTAATGATTCTGGGAAGCTATTTGGTTTAATGTTCCCAAGGCCTTCTCCATCGTTCTCCAGCCTGTCTGAGGCCACTTGGACTGGGGCCACAATTACTCAGTGGTTCAAAGAGATGTGGCCTCCAATGCCATATTAGTAGCACAGTTGGGTTCTATCCTCCAGTCCACTCCCTCCTTGCCCTTCTGTTTGCCTTGCTCCAAGCTACTCCTTCCCAGCCTTTCCCCCGGCTGTCCCCCAGCACTCTCCTCACTGTCCTCTGTACACGCAAGCAACTGAAACGACGGCGGGCCATCCACTGGCCCGAGGTAGAACTACCTGGACACGGCGGATGGCTGGCGCTGTGCCGGTAGAGCCCTGCACCCAACCCCACTCACGCCAGCCAGACGTCTTGATAACTCAGAGCCACGATCATGATCACCTACGAGGCTCGCTCCAAGATTCCAGAGCCCTTTGCTTCCTACTGAGCTTGGTAGGAACGTTTGCTCTTTGGCGAACCGCTCCTACCCACTCCTACATTTGCTTCCCATGCTTTTCTTCCCTACTTGGCCACAGCTGGCTGTTGCAAATGTTCCTATTGGCAGCTCTGTCCTCTACCCCACCCTGACTTCCCACCGGGGACAGTCTGCTGCTGGGAAAGAGGGAACCCACCTTATTAAAACGGTGCCTGGTATCGGGAGCGTAAGCAGGTGAGGGACTACAGAAAACAACCAACAAGCGAATAAACACATACGGACCAGTGACATTCTGAATCCAAGTTTAGTCCTGTGCCTCTCCTACACCCTCAGGTCATTTTCCTCTGGGTACCACTACACCTCATGAAGTGGAACGATGGAGAGATGTTTTTATACGGGAATAACCGGTCGAGCTATCATCCTAATCTTTTGAAAAATGAGTTCGTTGCATACACAACTGACAGGGTTCACGGTGTATAAAGCAACACAAGTTCTTACTTTGGAAGTTCCATTTTACCACAATGAGGATCACCTACAGAATAAAGGTAAGGGTGAACAGACTACATCTCACGCTCATTTGGGACTCTGATGGGGCCTCCTAGCAAACACTCAGGTGTTCCCTGCGTAAGCGGTTGGTTACCAAGATGCAAAGCAATCAGCTTTTCTTTGCAAGATATAAAGAAAAGTAAGTTTAAAGATTTACAAATGGCTGTCAAAGGGGTAAAATAACTTTAAAAGTATGAACAAACCCCCCACCCCCCAAACAAGGTTTGCCTTGAATATAGACAAAAGGGCCCAGATTTACTCTGCCTTTCATGCCTGGCACGATTATTTTCCCTGGAAACCCCCATTTTAGCAGCCAAGCTACCTCATCACAACATCTGGTAATGAGCAGGGAAAACTTGCTATTATGAATACTATTTATTTTGAAAAGGAAACCATAAATGAAAGCCCACACGTTAGCAGATTATAAATTGAGGCTGACGCCTGGCACATTTGCCAAACGTTTACACACACGTTACTGCTCTTTTCCTGAGAGATTTGTTACCGGGACAAGAAGACCTTAGGATGCTGGGCAGATGAGAGCCCGGCACTGTACCAGAGAACAGGGACCCTGACCACACAGACAACGTGCCTGGAATAAAATTCATCCCACATGCGCACTCTGGTTCGGCTGCTTCTTCCCGGTGTGAATTTAGGACATGCTGAGGGTGGAACTGGAGGCTGGTGTGTCCTTAATGACATTGTGTCCCTGGCCCTCTCCTGGCGCAGCCGGGTTGACATCGCCTTTGTTTGGTCAGTGCGGCTCAGAGAGAGAGACCCCAGAGGACCGTGTAGAACTGCCCCCGTGAGTTTCCAAGGCTGGCACAAACAACCTCCTTGTTTAAGGGACTTGTGGATAGTTTTCTATTTCGAACAGCTAACATATTCTAATGGATAGCATTTTTTCAGAAAAGGACATTTCTGGAAATAGCCTTTTCCAGAAAGAGGCTCAGGTGAGTTTTACAAGATCTGCGAGGAGCTGGAGAAATTGACTTCAAAATTGTTTTATCAGTTAAAAGCTGATGGTTCATACCTTTCCATTCTTACACCTGAATTTCCAACGGGACAGACTTGGGGGCATTTATGGGGAGAGGAGAGGGTACCCTGTGTTAGTATACGCTTGAAGTCAGAATGGTAGGATAAGTGTAGGCTTATCGGCTTCTCAGCTGACAGCTCATAGTTTTCTACTTCCTTGGGCGGTGATGGCCCAGGCAGGAAAGGGAGGATGACGTGGGTGTGAGCTAGTTTAAAGAACAAGCTTCTAAGACAGCAGTTCTCAACCTGTGGGTCGTGACCCCTTTGGGGGTCAAACGACCCTTTCACAGGGGTCACCCAATTCACATAGTAGCAAAATGACAGTGATGAAGTAGCAACAAAAATAATGTTATGGTTGGGGGTCACCACCACATGGGGAACTGTATGAAGGGTCGCGGCCTGAGGAAGGTTGAGAACCGCTGCCCTAGAGGTCTGTCCATCTCAGACGCACACGGAGTGCTTAACGTTAAATGGGTATCACCATTTCTAATCATAGCACCGGCCCCAGATCCCCGAGTACAGGAGATTTTTCCAGAAGTGACTCACTTTTAGGGTCGTTCATATGTATTTCTCATGAACTATATAACTCCACGCTAATTCTCTACCAACTACGGAATACCGTAGTACTGAAGTCTGAGACCGTTGGATTTCATGCCTTAACAAAGCTGGCACAGGATCAGCTTTTTAAAATCTCACAGCCCTTGGCCACATTCATCCGTGTAGCAGAAACAATAACAACTTTTATGATATCCTGGACTGGCCTTTTATCCTAAATTAAAGTTCACGCCTTTGAACAGCTAAGTTTCCTTCTCTGGACTTATTTTTTCCCCATGAGATTGATGGGGAATAGACATTCCTGGTTAATTATATGGCAAATTATTTGCCTGGAGATCAATTGTCTACTGGTTCTTGTTGAAAACAATTAAACTGAAGAGTACAAGTTATGTGCAGATGACTAGATTCTTATAGCTTTGGGCAAGTCTATTTCAGGACAGATTTCAAAAAGGAAAAAAAAAGGACAACTCATTATAACCAATGACTGCCTGGTCAGAGCACAAAACCACAGACAAATTCATAGAAATTAAAAACAGGTAGGAATCCTTCAATCAGCTGCAACATATTTTCCTGGTGACTCTACATGTGGACTTCTCCAGATGAAACACACAGAAATCAGATTGGCTACATTGGTGGAAAGAAACAATGGAGAAGTTCAAAATCAGCAGCTAAAATGAAGATCATCCAACAATCATTGCAGCAGTACATTGACAGGGAGCTTCCAGAGCTTCAGGTAAGATTCAGAAGTGACTGTGGAACAAACGCTATCATTGCTGATGTCAGATGGATCTTGGCTAAAAGCAGAGAATACCAGAGAGGTTGACTTGTATTTCACTGACTACGCCAAGGCATTCTTTGAGAGAAATGGGCATTCCAGATCATTTAATTGTGCTGGTACAAAACTCGTACATGAATCAAGAGGCAGTTGTGTGAATAGAACAAAGGAGTATTGCATGGCTTAAAATCAGGAAAGGATTTTATCAGTTAAGGTGATATCCTCTCACCATACTAAGACAATTTGTATATTGAGCAAATAATCAGAGGGGCTGGTTTCTATGAAGAGGAGTGTGGCATTAGGATCAGAGAAAGGCTTATGAGCAGCCTTCGATACACAGATGACACAACTTTGCTGAAAGTGAGGAGAACTTGAAGCAATTGCTGATGGAAAGGCAGGATCACAGCCTTCAGTGTGAATTGTAACTCGATGTAAGGGAAACCCACACCTCACAACGGGACAACAGGTCACATCATGATAAACAGAAAAAAGCCTTCTAGTGGTCAAGGATTTAATCTTGTGTGGCTCCACAGTCAATGCTCATGGAAGCAGTGGTCAAGAGATCAAACGGCACTGGGGTCAATCTGCCGCACGAGAACCCTTTGAAGCGTTGAAAAGCAAGACGGCACTCTGAAGACCATGGAGCGCCTGACCCAAGCCCTGGTATTTTCAATCACCTTATCTGCATGAACGCTGGACCCTGAAGAAGGAAGACTGAAGAAGAACGGAAGCATTTGAATTAAGGTGCAGGTGAACCGGAAGCATTTGAATTAAGGTGCAGGTGAACCGGAAGCATTTGAATTAAGGTGCAGGTGAACCATATCCAAAGTACCGAAGGCTGCCAAAAGTACAAACAAATATGTCTTGGAAGAAAAGCAGCAGGCATGCTCTTTAGAAGCAAAGATGGGGAGACATTGTTTCATGTACTTTGGTAGGTTATCAGGAGAGATCGGTCCCCCAGAGAAGGACATCGTGCTTGGTAGAGAGGCAGCAAGAAAAGGGCGTCCCTCACCCAGATGGACTGACACGTGACTGGAACTTGAGCTCAAACATAAGAACAATTGGGCCGGCTATCCAAAGATATAGTGTCTGGGGTCTTAAAGGCTTGAAGGTAAACAAGCGGCCATCTAGCTGAGAAGCAACAAAGCCCACATGGAAGAAGCACACCAGCCTGTGTGATCATGAGTGCGTCAATGGGATCAGGTATCGGGCATCAAAGAACAAAAAAATCCAATCATTGTGAATAAGGGGGAGTGCAGATTGGGGACCCAAAGCCCATCTCTAGGCAACTGGACATCCCTTACAGAAGGGTTGTGGGAAGGAGATGAGCCAGTCAGGGTGCAGTATTGCACCGATGAAACATATAACTTTCCTCTAGTTCTTCAATGCTTCCCCGCCTCCCCCCACTATCATGATCCCAATTCTACCTTACAAATCTGGCTAGACCAGAGATGCACACTGGTACAGATAGCAACTGGAAACACAGGGAATCTAGGACAGGTGAATACTTCAGGACCAATAATGAGAGTAGAGATACCAGGAGGGTCAGGGGAAGGTGGGGGAGAAAGGAGGAACTGATCACAAGGATCTACATACCCCCCCCCCCCGAGGCAGACAAAAGAAAAGTGGGTGAAAGGAGACATCAGACAGCGTAACACATGACAAAATTATAATAATTTATAAACTATCAAGGGTTCGTGACGGAGGGAGGGTGAGAGAGGGAGGGGGAAAATGAGGAGCTGATATCAAGAGCTCAAGAATGATGATGGCAACATATGTACAAATGTGCTTGACACAATGGATGGGTGTATGGATTATGACAAGTGTTGTACGAGCCCCCAATAAAATGATTTATACATATAAGAAAAAGAACCATTGGGAGGACGGGCCAGGACTGGACGGTGATTCATTCTGTTGTACACAGGGCTGCTTTGTGTTGGGACTGACTTGTCAGCACACAACAACAACAACAAGACAGCTTCTTTAGGTTTCGGAAGCTGTAAATTGTCACAGGAGCAGAAAGCCTGTCTTTCTCTAGTGGAGACTAGCAGGCTTAAACCGCTAGTTTTAGGGTTCGCAGCCCGACGCATAACCATCACACCACTAGAGGGTTTCCAAGGCTGTGAGTCTTCAGAAAAGCAATCTCAACTTCCTCCAGTGGAGGGGCTGTGGACGGGAATGATTCATGGATGGTTAACAGCTCAACAAGGAGTCCACCACGCCGTGAAGACTCCCCTCGAGCAGCGATGTTCTAAATTACTCCCACGAGTGTGCTCCTGTGTGTGTGTGTGTGTGTGTGTGTGAGACCTCAGGAATTAACGCCACTTCCCATAAGTTGTCATTGTGCATCCTTTGGGCAGCCAATGGGTGAAGCAGCTTTAGAGATCTTTCTATTCATGGAGTAATCCAGTCAACGGCAGCTCCAGGCCTGGGAGTAGGTGAATTCACAGGACTGCAGAAGCTAAGGAGGTGGGAGTCCCTTGGTAGTGGCAACAGCTCATGTGCTCAGCTGCTCAGGACTGGGCGTCGGAGTTTGACTCAGAGGGGCCTTGGATAAAAAGTCTGATGATCCACTTCCCACACACAGGAAATTTGCCACGAGTGGGTGTTATGAACCAAATGGTGTCTCCCAAAATGTCATGTAAATTCTACGCCCTGTGTTTGTGGAAAGGAGCCCCGGGGAGCAATGCGAAGCTGTCCAAGGATGTTGATGCCGATGCCGTAGCCGCTGGGACGGAGAGCCCGTGGCAGGTCCCGGCAGTAAAGACGACAGCTGTGTAAAATGGGCAGGCCTGCTGTGAAATATCGGTTGCTATGAGCGGGAGTCAGAGCACTCCAAGGCGGGAATTTGGATTTTTCGTTTCCATATTTGTGGATGCAGTCCCCTTTGGGAATAGGCTGTTCTTCGTTATGTGAATGAGGCCATCATCGGTGTAGGGTGTGTCCTCTACCAAACCACATGTGGGGATTTGTGCAGAGTAGGCACAAAAACACAGCAGGATACATGGAAGACGGCGGCTGCCGGCCAGGTCAGGATCACCAAGAAACCAGGGGACAGAAGCGGCAATGGCCTCAGGGAGTAGAGAAAGAACGGCTCCTACCATAGCCTGTGCCTTACATTTGGACTTCTTAAACGGCGAGGAAATAAATTTCTGTTCCTTGCAGCCACCCTTCGTAGCATTTCTGTGAGAGGAGGGCTGATTTGATGACAGCTGGTTTGGTGTGCCAGGCAGGTTATGAAAACGAACAAGGTGTAGCTGTGCCCTTGCTTAGTGGGGCAGTGCCACTAAGAGCAATCTGCCGCCGCCCACTAAGCAGGTCCCAACTTGAAGACCACTGCGCTAACTGCTCTCTCTGCCCAAGACAGTCCCCTGGTTAGGCTCCCAGGGGTCTTTAGGACGGCAGCTCAAATGACACTACTCCACAGGCTCTGACCAACCAGTCACACAATCATAGCAACACAATGATGAACTGTCCTAGAGTAGTTATGCGCAGGAGCCCTGGTGCTGTTGTGGGTTAAGCCTTGGGCTGTTGACCACACGGAGAAAAAGGACTGACTGTCTGCCCCCATCATATTTAATCTCGGAAGCCCTAGGGAGCCGTCTGCTCTTCCTGTCAGGTCACTATGAGTCGGAATCAACTTGACAGCAGTGGGGCTTTCAGTACTTAGGCTAGCGAAGGAAACTGGCTGGTGGTCTGTCCCTCTCTTCCAGAACAAAAGCTGCCTAATTAGGGGACTCTTCCTCGACACCACTGTCATGCCCTATCCTCCAACCCTAGCAGAGAATCAATGTAAGCACAAGGAAGATGCCCAGCAAATGTATGCTGATCGGATGCACTGTTCTAATCTTTTCAAGAGAAGCAAGTAATAGAATTCCACGGGAAGCCTTTCAATATTTAATGCTGGCAATAAATTCAAGCACAACAAACAAACAAATATCCCCCAATCGACGGTGTGAGCCAAGGGGAACACATCTGGGAACGGGTTTTGTTTCTCCTTCCCAGATCTCGCCCATGATCCTATGAAGTCGCATTAAATCTTGGCACCGGGGCAGGAATGCACAAAAGAATCTAATCTGTTGGCAGAGAGAGAGTTTGGAGTTTGAAGAAAAGAATATTTTGTGACCCCGCACTCCCACTCCCTAATACACCATGGCTGAGCACTGAGCACTGAACCGCACGGAGCGTAGGCCTCTTACTGATAAAGAGAGAGGAGACCCCCCCCTGTCTTACTGATAAAGAAAGAGGAGACCTCTCTGGCTTACAGGTGGTGGTTGGTTTTTTTTTTTTGAGAACAGAACTGACCAAAAAAAAAAGTGTGTTAATAATAGTAACACCACTTTTATGAACAGAAAGAAGTTCTACTGAATTACTAGTGGGGGGAAGCAGCTTTTCCCAAATGCTCTGAGTTCTACCTCTATTTTTCCTTTCTTATCAATTCAGGCACACTGCAAACTGTGTTTGAAATGGTTGGGCTCACCATGCTCAGCCACATTTATTGGGGGACAAGGAAGAAAAACCTTATGAAGCTTTGTGGAACCCTTCAGGGCAGCCCATTCTGTACTTGCAGAGTTTGCTCGGAGTGCCTCTGTGCGCACCAGTGCACACACATATTTTTAAAGAGCGTGATTCAAGGACCAAAAAGAACTGTGATATTGGGAACCTCATAGATGCCAGGAGCTTTCTGTACTTTACCTCACATTTTACACAGCCTGACAAGGTAGGGATTGTAGATATATCCCTTTTTTTGGCAGTGAGAAACACTAATCTCTAAGATACTAGTCATTTGCTCAAAGTCAGGTTCAGCCTTAAAATGGCAGAACTCAAGAGTATCAATGGAGGTGCACATACCATCTATCTAAATACTTGAACACTACAGAGCAAGCTATCCAAGTGTTCAATGAAAACATTCTACCCTCCCACAGCACCTCTGCAATGATCAAAGGGCACCGTTCCACGCTGGCACATGGTCCTTGAAGGAGAGCTGGCTTGCTTTTCAATGCAGTCTGGGCACTCGGCTGTGGACGTGTAACCCACACAGTCCATTGGCCCACAGCCATTTCTGGAAAAGGGGTCCTGGAAGCATGTGCAGGCCTGTTTGACCAGGGAAATCAAGGTCTTGGGCACCTGGAGGATGCTCTAGAACACACCCCTGTGGGTCAGCAGATAAGGTCTGCACACAGTTGGATGAGGTCAGAGTGAGGTGCTTTGAAATGGGGAGCAAGGACAGGGGCCTCTCTTGCTCACTCTACAGGTGTTGCTGCCCAAGGGGCATAGCTACTAGGAGGGAGAGTTTCAATCCCCAAAGTAAAATGACCCATCTAAAGGGTTTCCCCAGTTAGGCATATTTCTCTAGGATTACATTAGAATGCTGACACAGTTGTGCCTACAGTGGCTACTAGACCAAGGCTGTCTTTCATTGCAATGATTTGCAGATCTGATCAATGTATAAGCCTCTTTAACAACAACAAAAATCTATGAATGTTGTCTCCCCGCCAAAAAATAACAAGGGGGCTTCAAAGTTTGTGGAAAAAGGATTTGTATGATAATGGAAAATCCCCACAAACTTCCTGACGCTCCCTTGTTTGTGGTACACTTGCTCTACTATGAAAGAGTTTATAGAGTTTTGATGCTAGCAGACAGCTAGGCTCGCTCACTAGTGCAAGATTTGCTCCGTCCACTATTATTCTTGTATTCCTGCTTTACGCAAATGAAAAAGTATGGCCTATTCTGACCATTCAGGACCCTCGGTGGTACACTGGCTAAGTGTTTGGCTGCTAAGCAATACGTCTGTGGTTCAAGCCTATCAGCCTTGCCACAGAAGCGGAGACTTGGTTTGCCTGCCACAGAGAAGAGAGCAGAGGAAACCGTACGGGCAGTTCTACTCTCGCATCATGTGTAGCTGCTATGAGTCGGAATGGCCTCAATGACAAACAACAACAACATCCTGAACGTTCAAGGTGATTCAGGAATTGGGCAGCCAGCCAGGATATTGGAAACATGGAACCACCGCTAGCTATGGGCACCGACCAGTCAGAGTGGATGCCGGAAGACTACTGGGTGTATATTGACCTTGGGGGAGATTCAAAACCCAATCAAACTCACTGTCCCCAAGGGACCCTCTCTTGGGGTTCTGACACTGGCAGTCTTTATGGGAACAGACAGCCTCTGCTTTCTCCCAAGGAGCAGCTGACGAGTGTGGACCGCCAACCTTGAGGTTAGCAGTCCTTCGCCTCAGAGCCAGACCCACAGTGCCACGCGGATCCTCTGGGAGAGATGGGAGATGGTACCTTGAAAGATGCTAAGATTTCACTGTCATGGTCCTCTCTTAAGTCATGCTTCAAAAACAGCACAAAGAAATGAGGGGAAATAACAGCCACGCTGAGGATAATCCTAGCTAATATGTAGAGAGCTCTTTACCAAGAGCCAGACACTGCTCAGGGCTCCCCACGGGCAAGCGTGTTACCTGACAGGCGCGACTGCCATCCTTACTGGCTCACACGGCTGAGAAAACGGAGGCACAGAGAGTTCCACTCGCCAGCTGAGAAGTCACTCTGCAAAGTCCAAGCTGACTTCCCGGTCGCTTGCTGTGTTATATGCTGATGACATTTCTCATCCGAATGCTATTAAAGAAGTCCCCGGGCAGGGCAAATGGCTAAGCAGTCAGTTACTAGCCCAAAGTTTGGCAGTTCAAACCTATCCAGAGACACCTGGGAAGACCAGTGTGGTGATCTACAAGGTGACAGGCGGAGCGGTTGTGCCCTGCACCTGTGGGGCCACCACGAGCTAGAACTGCGATGGCCATTCCTGACAACCACGAGGCTGTGACGTCTGAAGTCAGCGTACGCGACCTTCAAATTTATAAAGAAAATGTTCGTGTGCAAGGTTCAGTGAGGAAGACCCTCAGGCCATGGGCTGACCCCAGTGGTTGCAACAATGAACTCAAACACAGCAATGACTTTGAGGAGGGCTCGGGGTGGGTGGTGTTTTGTCTGTTGTCTATAGGGTCTACTTGACCGCACCCACTGTCAAGGACCGCAATGGGGTAACAGAAACCTGGTGAAGAGCACTTGACTGTGAAGTCAATGATGGCAGCTTTATCAGCCTTATTGTTTTTGAACCAGGCAGATGCTAGAATGAGTACCCCGCTACAGCACTTAAAATTCCAGGCAGCGTCCCAGCAGGGCAAGACCCTGAAGGCCAAATGGTGATGGAGAAAAGCCAAGAGGAGGCAGAAACAAAAACCTCAAACAACAACAAACAACCTGCCACAGGTAATCCACAGTGACTGACAATCCCATCAGTGAGCCCTCCAGAACCAAACCCACTGCTAGCGAGTCGATTCTCACTCACTCACTCACTCACTCACTCACTCACTCACTCACTCACTCACTCACTCACCCTGTGAGTTTCAGAGACTGTCATTCTTGGCGGGAGTAGCTGCTGGTTGTTTGAAGCCATTGACCTTGTGGGAAGCAGCCCAATGCATTACCAAGAATGTCGAGTGTGAACGTTCCTCCTGAAAGCGTCAATCACAAAACAAGACGCAGTTCTCTTTTCAAAAAACCCAGCTACACGCTCTACACTCAAGGCTGCAAAAGGTGGCAAGATAGCCATTTGTCAAGTTTGCCCCCAAATGCTGGTGATCAATCCAAGCGTGGGGAACCTTAGTTCTCTAGAGTGTTACTTAAAAAACCCAAAACGTAAGGAAAGGATTTCATCAGAACAAAAAATCTTACCATTGTGAATGATGCGGGGAATGATGCGGAGTGGAGACCCAAAGCCCATTAGTAGGCCACTGGAGATCCCCTTGCAGAGGGGTCTCGGGGAGGAGACGAGCCAGTCTGGGTGCGATGTAACAATGATGAGAAATACAACTTTCCTCTAGTTCCTAAATGCTTCCTCCCCGCTCCCACTACCATGACTCGAATTCTACCTTGCAAGTCTGGCTAGACCAGAGGATGTACACTGGTACAGATAGGAACTGAAAATACAGGGAATCCAGGACGGATGAGCCCTACAGAACCAGTGGTGTGAGTGGTGAAACAGGGAGGGTAGAGGGAGAGTGGGTAGGAAAGAGGGAACCGATTACAAGGAACTATATGTGACCTCCTCCCTGGGGGACGGACAACAGAAAAGTGGGTGAGGGGAGACGTCGGACAGGGCAAGATATGACAAAATACCAATTTATAAACTATCAAGGGCTCATGAGGGAGGGGGGAGTGGGGAGGGAGGGGAAAAATGAGGACCTAATGCCGGGGGCTTAAGTGGAGAGAAAATGTTTTGAGAATGAAGTACAAATGCGCTTTACACAATTGATGTGTGTATGGATTGCGATAACAGTTGTATGAGGCCCTAATAAAATGTTTTAAAAAAAAAGTGCCTCTGAATCACGACCACGAAATAACAGCCAAACTCACTGCCACCGAGTTGACACCAACTCAGAGCGACCCTGGGCGAGCCGAGAGTTGCCCGTGGCTTCCCAAGACTGTGGATCTTCACAGAAGCAGAACGCCTCCTCTCTCGCCCACAGAGCAGGGCGCAGTTTCACAGAGCCATTAGCAGTGCGATGCTTAACCCGCAAAACCACCAGGCCTCCAGCCCAGCGCCTGGCATGATTTTCTGAAGATCTTTTTCCCCTTTCTCCTCCTTTCGGCTATGAATACAAGAGAGGCTTCACAATGCTTCGGAATGGATGGATATGACAGGGTCTATTTATTTTTTGAGTTGCTAGGCAACATCGAAAAAACAAATGTCCATGTTCTGAGATCACTCCGTGGTCACTCGCTGTGCGCATGTGACACTGCCTGCAGCCACTGGGACATCAGGAATGAGGCACTGCGAACTCTGCCCTGCTGGTTTCCAGTGGCAGCCCGGAGACGCCACCTGGGAACTGAGTTCTCTGGCAGGCAGGGCAACATGGGCTTGTCGTTGACCCAGTGCAAGATCTGTGCCTTCCGATCTCTGCTATCCATCACTACAATCAGCAATTTTTGCAAAAGAAAAAAAATTACTGCCACCTCTCCCTACATATTCACTGGAAATCTAGTTCACTTCTGTGCACAGTTTTATCATCTGGGAAAGCAGAGACTACCTCCATGGGGGTTCTTTTGCTGTTGCTTTGAAATAGCCTTCAGACCTTTTTCAGTGATTCTAAATCCTGAGGATCTAGTGACAGTATACGTAGCTAGGGGGACCTGCTTCCTTTCTTTGTTTAATACAAAGAACTCCACTTACTCTTTTTGAAAAACTAACTGATGCACGTGGCTGTTAACGTGATATCACAGTTAACCGAGTAAAGAAACCACCCCCTTTTTGTTCTAACTTTTGCCCACACCCTGGAACAGTTCATTCTTCCCACCCAATCATGACATTTCAGCATTCCATCGTCACCTTCCATCTAGACACGTGGCTTACAGCAGTACAGAGAAAACGGCGATCCAGTAATGTGGCTTTCATGTTTCTTAAAGTCACAAGTATAATTTAAGGCTTTAAGAATCTCTGGCCCTCAAAACACATTAAACTGGTGGTGGGGTGGGGTGGGGGAGAAGAGCATTGTAAATTCCCATTGTAAATCAAGCTCCCCCTTCACGAACAAGCTGGTCACGACTTACCTACAAGGATGAATTCCGTGAGTACAGCATCAGCAGACAGTTCACCCTCTGAAGCTGAGACAGAGCCACCGCAGGCCAATTACGACTCGGTATTTGGAGTGCCTGACACGTATGCACCATACATGATAAGAAGCTGCTGCAGTAACCACCATCTCTATAGCAACCCGCATACACGCTCCACGCTGCTTTGGGGGAAGGCCGTTAGAACTGGATGCTCCAATGTGGCTTCCCTCCAAGAATATACTATTTTATTCTTGTCCCCTTAGGGGATCAGAGGATTCAAACCAAGTAACCCGAGTGATCACTAAACAGCAGACACTGAATCAAAAATACAATCTGAAGTCTTGACCTCTTTGCTCTACTACTCCATGCCAGTGGGCCACTTTAATGCAAGCCACTGACCTGGTTTGCTTGTTCATAATTGGTCATTCCCTAGGGCAACAAGTCAGATCTCAGTCTGACAACCCTGTACACCACACAGCCATCTGCTGTCCCAGTTACAGGTTGCAGAAAGAGCAAATGTCTGGAAAAGCAAGCTGATAGAAAACCCCCTTCGTAGAAAACCCTGGTGCAGACCCAGGCACCAAGACCCAGCCAGCTCCATCAGGGAGGGAGAGCTGCCTCTATCTCAGGCGCCTCCCACACAGGGCTGAACAGAACGCGTGTATCCGGTGGGAACCTTGGGAATGGATAAGAAAGCTGAACAGTGAACAATGTGGTAAACCCAACCAATGCCACTCATCGGGGGGGCTGTTGAAAAATGCCCACTGCTTTCCTACATGCTTACCACAAGAAAAACAACCTCTTTTTAAAGAGTGTCTATATTCACATTACCGCATTCTCTCAGACTCCCCGTGACACCTCGGACACAAGACACCGACACTATTTCCAAAGGAGAGCGAGCACAGTTGGAAAACCGCACGTAAAAGACCTCTGTTAACTCCCTGAAGGAAGACGTATCCACTGCCCAGAGCCATCGGCCACTCCATGAACACAGGTGGCATTTTATCCAAATAGCTTCGTGCACTTACTGCAGCAAACAGTTGGACTGGAGTATATGAAGCAAGTTGGGCTTCTTACAAACAATCATGTTATTGAGGGTGCATGGACCAAGTAGCCGTTATTCTGTGCAGCATACTCAACAATAGGGTTAATCTATGAGCCTATCGGTAGATGCTGAGATGCAAATCTCTACATTCTCGATTCTTTGTCAGTTCAAAGGAAAAAAGAAAAGAAGACTGTGGCCAAGAAGCCAAAATGAAAACCCAGACCATTGACAGGATCAACTGGTGACCTCACCTCTCCAATGGTATTTGCAAGGGTGTACCGCCGTTTCTCTCCTAAACGTAGACTTTTACTTAGTCAGCAGCCACGGGATGCAGAATCCGAGTTACCGTTGGATTTATCATTTAGGTATAAGAATGACTGAACTATGCAAGAATTTCATCTTTCTCTATAGGGTTTGAATCTTAACTATCGGCAAAATGCAGGATGACTGTGATGGTTAGTTTTATGTGTCAATTTGAGTAGGCAGTAATTAATCAAACACTAGTCCAGGTATTTCTTTGAAGGTATAGTGTACACTGTTAAATTTGTTTACTATATCGAAAACATTTTTAATTGAGTTCCTGGTGAATGTTTACGTAGATAATTAAGTTCCTATTTAACAATTTCAACATATACAAGGGGATTCCAAAAATATGGAACAATTCCATTACCTTTTAAGTGCCTTTTCCCACCAGTGTTTTGAAGCCCCCTCATATGGTTCAGTGACATTATGTTTCCCACGCTGGTCAATATTTATTCGAATTATTTCTCTTGAGGTTTTTCTGTTTCCATGTTCACGGATTAGTCTCAAATGTGATCACACACACACACACACACACACACAGAACTTGGCCTGACTATATATATTAGCACTCATATTTATTTTATGAGTTATCTGTTATTTTGTTGAAGGTGACCCCTGGAATTAGTTTCAGTTGAAAGTTTAAAGGGTATCTTTTTTATATATTGTGAAATA
>NW_022111378.1:5470978-5474580 GCF_000313985.2 Echinops telfairi | reverse complement strand
TCTCCCTTCACCCACTTTTCTGTTTTCCATCCCCTAGGGAGGAGGTCACATATAGTTCCTTGTAATCTAACCTTGCCTTTTTATACAAAACATTACACAGAAATTTCAAAGTAAATAAGTTCAGAATTAAAGAATATAATTTAAATAAAAAACACAACACTAAAAAATATTTTACAACTACAGTATGCCCCATACCTAGAGATTGATGAGTGGACACAGATGTGGAGAGGAGGTATGGAGAGAGTCATTGTGTGGAAGGGGAATCCCTTTCCATAAAATCAATTGGTAGCTGCTTTTCAGCAGTCTTTTTCCCCCTTCTTTGCCTTTTTTCACTAGGACCTGGCTGGGTTTCTCTTAAAAAAAAAAATCTGTCTAATGTGGTCTGCTGTTGGCATTTCCTTAATTGTTTTCTAAAAGCGTTTACTAAATTATCAAAAACATTATTGATAACATGGTCAACCAGCTCCTTATCATGATGATTCTTTTCAAAAAACTCTTTCTTAGGACCCATGTTTTTTTATCTAAAAACAGTACAAAAAGCCACAAAAACTAAGAAAATTATAGCACAACGCATGGAACACAGCCGCAAAAGGTTTAAACAACGTGTACTAACAATACCAACTAAGGGCGAGGGACCGAAACACGAACTGTTTTTGTTTACAAAAATCATGTGCATTGGTTCAGATTCTGATGTTTTGTTTGAGCTCTGATGCAAAACTTTCTTGACATTTAGTGCCAAAAATCAATTATGTCTCGTACTGATGCAGTCGAGCACCGGGGTTCTACTGTAGCTGTATCTTAGATGGCCATTCTCAAGCCTTTCAGACCCCAGATCCCACTTACCAAACTAGGATATAATATACACTTTAAAAGTCTATATAAACTTTATAGACAATGTCGTGACAATTAAGAAAGATGTCTCACAAAGCTATGGTTATTAGCACTTGAACCCAGTAAACCAATCCTGTTAGGTGTTTGGTTAGACGTAGGAGGTAGTCATGACTCTAATAGCTCATTATATGTAGGAATATATGTGCAGCATTCACAAACATGAATATAGACATGTTCTCGTTATTTGGCCTTCTTTCCTTTACATATAAATCGGTGATGTGTTATTTCGTTTTAGTGAAGAATGCTGTTAGAATTTGGATCAGGACTATAATGTATCTATTGATCACTTTTGGGTAGCATTGACATTTTCACAACGTTAGGTCTTCCAATCCAAGAGCATTCCATTTTGAAAGGTTCCTTTTCATTTCTTGCCATCGCATCATACAGATTTCAAACATTGATTTTAAGTGAATGAGTATCCATGATGATGGGAGTAGGCCTCATCCGTTGGAGGTCTTAATAAAAAACCCCCGAGGTTTCCAAGAGAAGAAGAAACTCCTCTTGAGGACTATAGGCCAAACTCCTTCGGAGTTTTCAGATTGAAGGTCTTCCCTAGAGATTTCAGGCTAAAGCTGCAATGTAAACTCATTCCCTGTCCCACAAATTTCTGCCTCAAGATTGCAATGTCAACCCTTTCCTTAGTTTCTGTCCTGCAGGTCTGCCCTACAGGCTTTAGACTTGCCAGTTGTCACCATCCTGTGAGCCTAAATATGTTTCATCAGGTACCCTAGCTTGGTCCTTAAGAGGACAGAATATCCTTGTATTCTAATATTAGATAAAAATATAAAACTAAGGCAAACACTCCCACTATCAGCCAGATCTTGGTAGGGATCCATATGACGGGGTTCCCGAGTTTGCATTCCGGACCTTCACACTCCGGGCACAAAGCCTCGCTCCTGGCTGACAGGAAGCTTGTGAGTCTATCCGTCTTGATTATCCTGTTTTCTGGTACTCACAACAACCTCAGCCTTTGCTTCAATCTTGATTTTATGGAGAATAAACATTTACATTTGTTTGCAATAAAAAGATTACAGATGGAGTGTAACTGCACATTAAAAGATGATGTGAAGGTATCAAAATCAAAGAGAAAATAAAACGATCACTAAGAAAAGAAGACAAAAGCAATTTCACCAACTATATTCCTTAAAAACTATCAGTTTTATTGAGGGCACATATAGCAATTAGCCAGGTCATACTGTTTTAGCATACTAAGCAAGTATCCAAATTTATGTTGTAAGATAGGTGTTAATTTGTTTGGTGACCCTTCAAGGAACCTGTATGGAAATGTCCAATAGAGATATGAGTCACCAATGTAATTAAGAGTTTTCCAGTAAGCACAGTTAAAAACAACAGATAAAATTAATTTTAACATTTTATTTGCTCTTACTATTCAATATATAACCAATTAAAATATTAATGATATATCTTACATTCTCTTTTTATATGAAGTCTTTAAAATCTATGGTGAATTTTACACTCGACAGTTGGAGTGCAGTGAAAGTTTGGTATAGCCTTCCTAGCCATAGTCTTCAGGAAAGGAGTGGGAGAATGAAGCTTGTGGCTTATCAAGGGGACTGGAAACCTTGCCAATAATGTAAATAAGGTACATGCACCCTGGAGGGGTAGGATCATGCAAATAAGGTGTATGAGGCAGAATATGGATTGGTCAGTTTTAACATTCTGCTAAGATTAAAATGAGTTCTATCAAGAGGTGGAAAGGGGGGATGCCTCTACTATCAAGAAAGAAGAGCCAGTCTGCAGCCATGTCAAATTCAGTGCCTGCCCCACCCATGGCTGGCACTGGCCCAAAAGGCTGCCACAGAAGACACTGTAACTCATGGGCCCTGTTTCTCTCTGCTGAGCCTCAGGGATAAATTTTGTTACAGACACTGGGGAAAAAAAAGAAAAAAGAAAGAAAAGCCAGTCTTGAAAGCCATCAAGGTCAAATGGCATAGCACAGTGCACAAGAACAATGCTCCACAGCCTACTTTGATGACCAGTGACTGGGATCTTCAAAACCCAGGAGAAGCCAGTTAAGGTGCAGCGATTGGCCCCTTCCTGTCTGATGGACTAATGGACCATGCCAGCATCAGCCCTCACGACCCGGAGGCCAGAAGAACCAGATGATGCCCAGGTACCACCTCCAACTGGTCTGAAAGGAATCACATGAGCAGGTCCTGCATAAGGAGAGGAACATGTGGCCTCCGACTCTATGTCACAGGCCCGAGGTGCCTGTCATCAGTGTGTCAGACTGCTGGACCTCCAAGGGCATGGCCCCGTGTCTCCATTTTCAGCCCAACAATAGACTACAAGGGGAACAGTAGCACTGAAAAAACCCCAAAACAAAACCAAGCAACTGTTCAAGAACAAAAGGGCAGCATTTATCCAATGGCAAAGTTCTGAAGGGTTAGGAAAGAAGGGGACTAGCAATAGGACACAGAGGGAAGAAATGTGGTAAGTGATGTGACACCGAGGGCCGGCAGAATGAGGTGAAACAAAATGGTAGTGCTGTTGAATACGAAACCGATCTGTTCTGTACACCACTACTCAGTCACAATGAGGAGTTGAAGAGAGAAAGAAAGAAAGAAGAGCCAGGAATCGAGTGCATTCTTCGGAGCTGAGATCCTTGAGCCGAAACTCCTTCACTCAGGAGACACAGAGCTGTGACCTCAGAGGTGGGAAGAGATGGAGCAAAGTAGCAGGAATGGTGA
>NW_022111378.1:5444582-5470321 GCF_000313985.2 Echinops telfairi | reverse complement strand
AATTTTGGGAATGATGAGGGCAACAGATGTATAGGTGTGCTTTACACAATTGATGTATGTATTGTAATGGATTGTATGAACCCCAATAAAATGATTAAAAAAAAACCAACAAAACACCCCAAAGCTCACACCCCTGTGTTAAAATGTACTAATAAAATGCTCTGGAGAGCAATTTGGAAATAGGTTTATGAGCTTTAACTTTTTGTGTATTGTTTTGATGTATTGATTCCACATACAAAATTTCACCCTAAGGAAATAATCATGGATATACATAAAGATTTAGCTACAAAGTAGTTATCAAAGCAGAAAACCTATTGTTTTCCTCCTGTAGAACATTGATCATCCAAATTATGATATACAGGTATGTGTTGCTTGAAGTCTACTCATGTTTTATGAAATAGGATATAATGTGATTTGAAATTTGCATCAATGCCATATTAAATCCTTAGCAAACAGATGTGCCTAAATCACCAGCCACAGCATTCACTGATATTGTACCTTCAATAATCATGTGTTTCACTTCCAAATCAACACTTCTCCTTTGCGTCTTGCTGCTGTGAACACTAGCACTGGCTCTGCTAGGATTGGAGGTATAATGCACTTCATGGTAATATTTTCAGAGAAAAATGGAACAGAAATAATGCTACAATACTCTAAGACTTGCAAAACACAAGATTCAATGCTGTTGCCTTTGAGTGGAAACAGACGCTGTTACACAGTGAACTTTTTATTTGTCCGTCTAGGAAGTTCATACTGAAACAATAGAAAGTACAGGATAGAGCATACAGAGGGCAGCAACAGAGGCATTTATTAGGACCCTCAAGACATGCATTATAGATTACATATGTACTGCATCATTACAAGCCTGGCAGTGCAAATGCCGTGTATGCAAGAGCTGTGAGCGGGAGCTGGTGCATGCTGTCCTGTTCCCAGATGGGTATTTTTGAAGTCTGTTACAAACACAGCTGGGTGTTGCCTGAACAGACACCACACAGTGCATAATTATGCCATGCCCTCGTCTCATGAAAATCGACCCTGCCCAGTAACAATTAACAGCATGGGTGGATGCTCATGATAATATGAATGGGTTTTAAAAGCAAATGGTAGAACAGAACATAGCATATAACCCACTTCAGCCAAACATGTACATGTTGTTGGGGGCAGCCTCTAATACACACCCCACTTCCAACCTTCCCACCATGCCCACCTGTGTACGGTCCACTCCCGCTGTACCAGGATGGGTCTATGTGGCCACCGGTACTATGACAGAAGTAATGATCAGCCACTTCCAACTAGGCTACAATATAAAAGACTGTTTGCCATTTTGGGGTATTTGTGCTTTCCCTTTCTAAGCTCACCCCCATCTTGTGAGCAGCCCGCAGAGAGGCCAATGTGGTGTCTCTGGCCAACAGCCAGTGAGGAAGTGCAGGCGATAGCCCTCACTGACCCTTGAGATAAGGTGACCAGACGTCCCGCTTTTGGCGGGAAAGTCCCGATTTTTGGAAAGACTGTAAGACAAGCTAGGGAATGGTTTGTTTGGTCCATATAGACCAAATGTTTAATCAAGATTCCCCCTCTCCTGGTCATTGGTGTCCCACTTTAAATCTGGTCACCTTACCTTGAGATGACAGGTCGACCGCGACCTTGTGAGAGACCGGCCACAACCATGATGAAGCTGCACCCTCATAACCTGTGAGGAGGCCTGGTGGTGGTGTGTAAAGCTGCTACACTTGCTTTGCCATTATAGAAAACGGAACCACCCATGCACATGGAAATGACTGGAAGGAGACTGTTTCAAGTTCCATCAGTGGGTATCTTTAAGTAGTGGCATCCTTTTATTCTCTTTTTTGAAGGAAACTAACAAATGCCTTTCCTTTCAGAGAGAAAAGAAAACCTTGCGACCAATAGGGATCGCTTTGTAAGTCTGAAAGGGCGATGATCATGAAAGCTGACTTTAGTCCCTACGGCCTTAAAAAGCAATGCTGTTTAAGTGAATCGGCGTTAAACCCAGTTCTGAAGAGGTGGTTGGCTGCCTGAATAGCCGGGAGAGAAAGTGTCATCACACACCAGAGACCATCCCCCACGCCATGAGAGCAGGGTTTAGGGACTTCAGGGAAAGGAGACTTCCACAGGCTCTTAGAGGGAAGCCAGTCACCAAGCCATCCTTAGATCTGCACGGAACTCCAGCTTACCCAGTTTCTGGTCAAACCGCCACGCTGCGACGTAGGCATTGTGTCTCAGAGTGCTGTGCGCGGGCAGCGGCACGGTGACATAGATGGGCCCATCCACCAGCACTGGCGTCCCGTCACTGCTGAGCAGGTGGACACTGACGGCCGTGACTGGGGTCAGGTCATACCTCGTGCTGTTTCCTGGAAGTAAGAGGCAACCTCGATCATATACTTACAAAGAACCGATGGAGCTGAAGTACAGGGTGCAACAAAAGGACCGCTCCCATATGCTGGGTCCCTCCTACACGTCAGGTACTCTATTAATAAACATTTGCTCATGTTCTTCTCCCCACAAGCTGATAGGGTAGGTCAAACCAAGAACCAAACCCACTGCCATCGAGTCCATAGCGACTCATAGCGACCTGATAGGGTAGACAGGTCCCTGTACGTTTCTGCAACTGTAACTCTCTAAGGGAGTAGACAGCTGTCTTTCTTGGAACAGCTGATGGTTTTCAGCTTCTGACATTGATGATGGCAGCTCAATGCATAACCAGTATGCCACCAGGGTTCATCGAGGGTAGGTAAAGCTGCTCTTTCATAAAGCAAGTGAAGTCCAGAGAGGTTAAGTACGGGCTGCTGGCCTAAGTAAGGAGACAAACCAAGAGCGACAGGGCTGAGCTCCGACTTCAGGCTCTGCTCTGAGCGACTCCATTTTGCTTTCACGGAGGGCTCCCAAAGGAAAGGACTTGTTTACACTGTGAGAGGAAGGTGCAAGTGGAAATCCCTGAAAACGCTGGCAACATAAAGTGAGCCCCACGCCCATGCTAATTACTTGGCAGGCCACCATAGTGAGACTAGTGTTTTATATCTGAGACCTTTTTTCTTTTGCTAATAGGAAATTTCTTCAGGGATTGTTTCCAAATACCAACTTCCTTCTGCAAAAAAAATACATATACTATTGAAATCTCAGACTTGAAATGCTTTATGAGTTATTTTTTGTTGCCACTGGTACTCGGATCTGACTGAAAGTAATTTAATAGACCAATTATTCTACATTAGAGGCCTTTTAACCCACATCAGGGCCTTCATGACTGTCTACTGATGAGAGGGATATTTATCCACTTAAGCAATCTATTTTAGATTTCACTCTCTGGGGAAAGATGAAATCGCACAAGCGCCACCAGTCATCATTGTAAGCCTTTCGGTACACACAGCGAAGAGAACAGGGACCAGAAGTGTTGAGCTGCAGCAGAACCCACGCTGCAGAAGTTCGCTCTCAGCTTCGTATCCTCCTCCCAGGTAATGCAAGCCTCCAATCGGGACGGAGCTTAAACCATTTACAGCCAACCTGGCGCACTGTAGCATTTTAACTACGAGTTCTGGGCGAGCCCTTGATAGAGCCAATTCCATACGGTTAGTGACAGCATGGCACATGCTCACCTCGGTTTTCCAATGAAGGACAAGGCATGGGAAGGGAGAGTTCATCACCAAGTCCAAGTTGAAATAATAGATTCAAGTGTGGTGACCTTTATCCTGGCCATTTCATTTTAGGGCAGAAAGAACCCACCCCAGGAAGCTGTTGGGCTTTGAATTCTGTTACCAACTTGACAGAAAAGCACAGGCACCCCGAGAATTCCACACAGTTGAAGATAGATTCCCCCCTCTTTTTCCGGAGTTACTCTCATTCCCTGTCATTCAGTCTATTCCAACTCATCGCGACCCTACAGGACATGAGTAGAACTGCCCATTGGGGATTTTGAGGTTTCAAATCTTCACGGGAGTAGAGAGCCTCATCTTTCACCTTCAGAACCACTGTTGGGTTTGAACTGCCCACCTTGTGGTTAGCAACTCAATGTTACCAAAGCCACCAGCTCTCTTCCTGGTGTTACTAGGTCCAGTGATTGCTTTAAAATTCCTTGGGGACTTCATCAAATAGGTTTTGCTTTCTTGTCCACCAGAGTGGAGAATGGGATCTTACGGAGTTGCGGGGCTTTGGCTTAAGTATGTGATGGCAGGAAACTAGAGCACCAACATCTGGCAAAGAGCAAGCAAGGAAGTGACTGAAATTGCCACGTGTCTCCACGAACAACTCTGGAATCCACGCTGCATCAGACACAACTCCCCTTGCCCTATTCCAAGAGAACCACTCTTTGAAGAACTTCCGATTCTGCATCCACTTTTATTACGGTCCTGGTATGACCAGTCATCTTCCAAAGATGTGTTTCATTCAGGCTCTCCCTCTAGGTTGAACTCCCCTTGATCCTTCTTAAAATACAGGATGCAAATAATGGTATAAAAGAGAAGCTGAAAACAACGTGACCCTGGAGAGCAGTACTTGGCTGATTAGTTACTAGGGTCGGTGCTTTAAATAAGAATACATGAGCTCAAGCCCTTGTGTATGTGAGTGTGAGTGTGTGTGTGGTTGTGTGCGCTTGTGTGTACACTCACTCTATGGTCAAGGCCTTTCCAGCAGGACCCAAAGGGCTGATGGTTTCCACATCCACTTATGAGGTATTGTGAAGGAAAAACATTTTAATGTAACCTTCTAAAGTCCTTTTCTCTTCCCTCTGAAATAACAGAGCAATTTTAAAATATAAGGAACGCTTCTAAAATCAATAGTTCTGTATCTTTGTGTTCTTCTTCCCCTAGTCCGCTCCAATGCCATTATTTATTCAGCAGCTATTGAAAGTGGGACACAGAAAAGCTAATGAGCTCCAAGGAATGAGGGAGTCCTTTTGAATCGGGGGTGGGTGGGGTGGGTGGGGTTGTGACGGTGTGCCTTTTCATTGGGAAAACTAGAAGGGGATTTTATGATTACCTCAGACTGGCTTCATCATGCTTCCAGAAACAATCATTTTTTTCTCAGGCCTGCATTTTCAAAGTAAAACGTAACATATCCCCCCCCCCCTCAAAATTATGCTTACTTAGGATGATTACCAGGCATTTGTGTGGTGACAAATTGCAAACTGTATCCTCAGCATGCAAGAGTTGAAGGAAGAAGAAACCTTTCTGAAATAGGTACCACAGAGGGACGCGACGTAAATAACAAAATCAACAGGTCACCCTACACCCTAACAAGGAATTTATAAATAGTCTACAAGTGGATCCGATGCTACTGACCAGAGAACGTTATCCAGAATAATCAGTTCATTAAATCGAACCCACTAGCATTGAATCAATTCCAACTTGTGGTGACCCTTTAAAGGCCAGGGCAGATCTGCTCTTTAGGGTTCCTCTGATGGTAAATCTTTATAGGAGTCGAAAGTCTCATCTCTCCCCTAAGGAGTGGCTAGAGAGTTTGAGGCAAGGATGGCAAGACTTTGTCTCATGAACTCTGGATGTTGTTAGGAGAGACCCGACCTTGAAGAAGACATCGTGCTTGGGAAAATCGAGGGGCAGTGAAGGAGAGGAAGGCTCTCAACGAGAAGGGCTGACGCAGTGGCTCCCACAATGGGCTCCAGCACAGGAAGACGTGTAAGGATCGTGCAGCACTGGGCAGTTTTGCTCTGACTCATTGGCAACTAGCAACAAGAACAACAGTGGGGTGGACTCTCTGATTTAGTATGCAGCAGCCCAGCACTTCACCTGCCATGCCACCAACTTGTGTAAAGCACTGTGGGGTGGAATAAAAGCACACCTGAGAACGTCCATAGATAGTTCAACCGATTTCACATGGGAAAGCATCCAGGTCTTCAATCTTAGGTCACGACTAATCCTAAGTAGGGGGACAAGGAGTGGGACGACCAGAGGATATCTCAGGACTCCAGCACCCCGGTGGCAGAGTGCTTAAGTGCTCAGCACTTTGAACCTGTCAGTCATTCTCTCTTTGGGAGAAGGATGAAGTGCAATCTGCTGTCCTAAACATCACAGCCTTGGAAATCCATCGGGACAGGAGGCTGGGTGGGGGTGGGGGAGTTCTGTTCTCTAGGGACGATAGGTGTCCATGGGTTTCAGCATCCCTGTGACCTGCATTGCTAGACGGCAACAGGGGTTTACAGTCTTGTTCTGATGCGGCATTATTACAGATACTCTGGCTGATGGCTATGATTTCGAAAAACTGTGATTGAACTGAGGGATGTGTCAGAGAGGGATTCAAAACCAATGCACAGCGTCTACCGCTCTCCCAAGTTCTGTCTGTGAGCAAGCGAGGGGAGAGCAGGGAGGTGACGACAGAGGGGCGAGGGCAGAAACTCTGGAGCATCCTCTCAGCTGGGACCTGGGCGGGTGGGACCGTGCCTCTCTGCACCGCAGCCTGCTGCTCTGCCAACCCCACACTCCAGTGAGAGCGGGGCCGGGCAGCGGGCAAAAGGTAGCAAACTCATAATTCTGATCTTAAACTCTTAGAAAAATATAAACTTGCAATGACAAGAACTGCTCTGAATCGCATATATAGTTTTCCAACACAGGAGAACTCAGAGAAGATGCTCCTCAAAACCACACGTAAAACTCTTCCAAGGAAGAGGGCGCCTCAGAGAGACAAATGCACTCAAGTTCAGCCACTGCCGGGCTGCGGAGGGAATTCCTGAGGTGCCCGGTGGAGGCTGCCATCCCTACCATGAACTTGAACTTGTACAGAGAGTTCCCCTTTTGTCACGTCGGTCAGGTCCTCCCACTCAGTACCCAGAGTCCAGGCACAGAACAGACAAAACCCCACATAAAGATGAAAACACAGAAGCCCCGGGGCTAAAGAAGCATCGCAGATTTACCTGTTCCATTTCCATCTAATCCTCGCAAGTAAGGAAAACTGTCCACTTCCGAGGGGAGGCTGGCCGCAGTGAGGAAGGCAGTCAGGTCGCTGTAGCTGGTGTTCTCCGGCAGCCGCAGGGCTCTCCTCTGGAAGTGAACGCGAGGCTGGGGCCGGGCACCTGCAGAAATTAACCTCTGAGTTACCTCCTGCCAGAGCAGTTGCTGTTTTTAGAACCTTGAAGCCAGGAAGTGCTTCTGGAAGATCTCCAAGCACGCCTATGCCTCCCCTCCCCTCCCCACCCCCCACCCCCACCCCACCCAAGCCTGGACACAAAGATGTGACAACATGCTATTATGTGGGTTGAAATAATAGCCCATTGTCACGTTTGTTTTGACACAGGATGCTGTGTGTGTGTGTGAGTGTGAATAAAAAGCTTTCCAGAGTTCTGTTTATGAGGAGTCTTTTCACGCACAGCATTTGCCTACAGAGAAGGAGCTCTGCATTTTGGAAAAGAAATCCATGTCAATGAAACAAGTAGAAGACAATCGGTCTTTTCACACACACCAATGCTGGTTCTGTTACAACCATCCTTAATCGCCCTGGTACAATCTGCTTTAACTCCACAGATCACATTGAAATAGAATAAAGGAATTGGACGCTCAGACTCAAGAAGATTTGCAAACAGGGGCCTAATAATAATTAACCCCATTCCTGCTGTGGACACTGCCACGCGACTGCATGTGTTTTGCTTGGCTCCACAATCAATCGCATGGAAGCAGCAGTCAAGAAGTCAAAGGATGCTTTGCAGTGGGTAGATCTGTGGCACAAGACTTCCTTAAAGTGTTCAAGAACAAAGGTGTCACCTGAAGGATTAAGGTGTGCCTGATCCATGAAATACCCAGGGTCCCTTCAGTCGCCTCATATGCACATGAACGTTGGACAATGAATTCAGAAGGCCAGAGAAGAATTCCTGCATTAGGATCATGGTGCTGGCATTATGGGGAGACCTCATCTCACACACTCTGGACATGGTATCAGGAGAGACCAGGTCCTGGAAAAGGACATCGTGCTTAGTGGAGTCAGTGAAAAAGAAGGTGAGCCCCAGGGATAGGGATTGACATAGAGCAGCGGTTCTCAACCTGTGGGTCACGACCCCTTTGGGAGGGTCAAACAACCCTTTCACAAGGGTGGCGTAAGACCACCAGAAACACGTATTTCCAATGGTTTTAGGAACCGAGACGCCGCTTCTCTATCCGTCTCCAGGTGGGTCCGCCCACATGCAGATACGCCCACATAGGAGTACCCGGCGTGAAGACTGCTCCCCATGCTACACCATGCTTCAAGCCAAAATTTCATTTATTTGTCATTAGAAAGAAATATTTTACAATATATAATTATATATTGTTTTGTGGATTAATCACTATAATTATGTTCAATTTGTAGCAATGAAAATATATCTACATATCAGATATTTACATTATGATTCATAACAGTAGCTAAATGACAGTTATGAAGTAGAAATGAAAATAATTTTGTGGCTGGGGAGGTCACCACAACATGAGGAACTGTATGAAGGGGTCAAGGCATGAGGCAGGTTGAGAACCACTAACAGTGGCTTCAACAGTGGGCTGAAAACACAATTGTGAGGATGGTATAGGATCAGGCTGTGCCTCGTTTTGTTGTGCACGGGGTGCTATGAGTCAGCATTGGCTTGATTGCACCTCAAAGCAACCTGCACAAGCCCAGCAACGCAGCATTAGGGCATTAGGGAATGAGAGTGACATAATTTCTCCAGGTTAAACTAGGGGGCGCCCACAAAAGTAATGGGCCAGACCCAACATTCCGGACACCGTGCTACTTCTCTCAGGCTTGTGGTCAGCTCTCTTTCTTCTGTGCTTGGCGGGGACTCCTTCTCCCTAACCCTGTCTCAGTACAACTAACTTGCTCAGAGTCAGCGATCTTTATATTACTCCAGGGACCTCTTAAGTCTGGATCAGGAATTGATAAAGAGTCCATGTGGTACATTGATTAAGTGCTTGGCCACTAACTAAAAAGTTAGTGGTTCAAACCTACTAGCTTCTCTATGGGAGAATGATATGGCAGTCTGATTCTAGGATTATTCCATTAAGACTACAGGCTAGGGAACCTTATGGGGCAGTCAGTTCTCCTCTGTTCTATAGGGTGTCTGAGTTGGGCATGACTTGATGGCCATGGGTATAATTGGCAAGCTGATCTAGCGGAGTTCTAGATTGGTGTAAATGGCTCAACAGTAGACTACAAACCAAAAGGTTGTCAGTTTGAACCCACCCAGGCACCTCAGAAGAACCACCTGGTGATGTTTGCAGGCTCACAGTGCCTGGGAGGTCTACTTCAGTGGAACAAAGTTGAGTCATGAACGAAGGCTGCTCTTCTCATCTCGTACGGATCACTAAAAGACGCCATCTCTGTCTCTCACTTGAGAGTCTTCTCTCATTTTCTGGCAGAGCGCACATGTCGATGGGAGATGCTCATTTCCTCTGCTCTCCTCCACCCCACCCTGCTATGCCTCTTCTCTTGATTGTGTGCCACAACTGGATCGATGCTCCTACCTCTGTAGTATACCTGGCATGGTTAGAGAGCAGGGGGCTGTGCCTGGGGCAGGTTTACTAGAAAGGGGTTTGGTTGGCATAGCTG
The DNA here is from genome assembly GCF_000313985.2 of Echinops telfairi. Lineage (NCBI taxonomy): Eukaryota > Metazoa > Chordata > Mammalia > Afrosoricida > Tenrecidae > Echinops > Echinops telfairi. The sequence goes on along the minus strand of NW_022111378.1, from coordinate 5,460,793 downwards.
ATTTGATGCCCTCTAAGTCGGGCACTACATGGAGACCTGTCTGCTGACCAAGGAAATAATGCTTTCCACCAGAGAGGAAAGGCAAAACCAGTGCTTGGTGAAGTCACTACAGAAACAGCAAAGTATGAACTCAGCAAAAAATAGATGCGGACCCATCTTGCTAGTGGTCACCAGGAGTGGAAGGAGGAGGGAAGGGTGAGGGATTGTTTAGGAGACAATGGGTTTCTTTCAATAGTAATAGATTCATTTGGAAAAGAATAGTGATAGTGCTTCTGCAATATAAGGAACACAACCTCACTGAATTATGTCTGTAAAAACTATGCAAGTGACAGAAGTTTTGCCTGTATATTTATATATTTTTTACCAAATAAAGAAACAGCTGAAGGATTTAAGGCTATACAGTATTGAAGTTACAGTGTTAAAAAGAAATCTACGTATGGGGATGGCAGTAGGGCGTTACGTTCCTAAGACTATTTTCATGCGTTAAGACTACTAGATTTCAAGCATTTCAGAAGGAAATTTCAATGGGTGGGGATGGAAGGAACAAAGTAGACAAGGCTACCTGTCATCCGAGAGTCTCTGGAGGCCTCTCTCTCACACATCACTGAAGCTGCTTCAAACACCTGTTCTTCTCAAGCCTTAGTCTCCGTCCTCCCCCCAAGAATGCTCTGCCCCCCAAACCCAGGGCCACCCCTGTGTCTCTCGGCACTTCAATCCTGCTCTTCCCGCTTCTCTTTGGCAGCTCATTCTCTTAGGAAGAAGTTTCCCTAGTTCCGGTCCAGATCATCCCAAGATCAGATCTAAACTTGGGTTGGCGTCTATTTCAAAACTTGGTTCCATCAACTCTTCTTGCCTTCATCAACGATCTCTTCCTCCACTGGCTTTTCTTGCCCAACAAACAAACCGACGGGAAGGTAGGTGGGAAAAGTATTGTTATCAAACCATGCACAGTTTTACTAAACAAAAGTATCAAAACGTGAGGCTGTTGTTTCTCCACATATCTTCCGTGTAGGTCTATACACTTCTGAAGAGGGTGCTTCCATCTCTCCAGTCCCTCCTCGGAAGAACTGTGCACTCTTCAGTTGACAACGCTCTACATGACAAGTTTGGCATCCTTGAGGGATTCAAATCATGTTCCCTTTCAATGTTCTTTGAATTTGGGAACAAGAAGGAGCAAGATCAATGAAATTTTTGTAGGATGGCTGTGGTAGTTCCATAATCTGGTGTCAATTTGAGGATTAAGAGTGTAGGGGTGGAGTCTAGTCTGTCAATCAGATCATAGCCAATGAAGCCTCTTTGTGGGCATGGACTTCTCCTGAGGATTCTGGGAAATCCGGATTTCCCATTTGGAGGCAGAAGACACACACTCTTTTTCTTCACTCCCTTGGTGATGCTCTACTGACAAGACACATGGCGCTATGCCCTGGGAGCTGGAGAAGCCACATGGACCTACCCTGATGCAGCCCTGGGTGCTGAAGAATCCACGTGGAGACCCCTGCCAGCACTGAGATGCTTAAAATGCCACTGGATCCAAAGACTTTCTATCCACTGGCCTGTGATCGTCCTGCACTCGGCATCATTGCATGTGTTTCATGAGTCCGAAGAGGACTTTATAAATTGGTATCGGTCTTATGGGCTAATATTGGACTTATGGGCTTGGACTGGAATGGGTTGGGATGCTTTCTTAATATACAATTACTCTTTATATAAAACTCTTTTTAAAAAATCATTTTATTGGGGGCCGTACTCTTATCACAATCCATCCATCCATCCATTGTGTCACGTACATTTCTACATTTGTTGCCTTCATCATTCTCAAAACATTTGCTTTCAACTTGAGCCCCTGGTATCAGCTCCTCATTTTTTCCCTCCCCCATGCTACCTCCCTCCCCCCTGATAACTTATAAATCATTATTTTTTCATGTCTTACACTGACTGATGTTTCCCCTCACCCACTTTTCTGTTGAGCATTCCCCAGGGAGGAGGTTATATGTAGGTCCTTGCAATCAGTTCCCCCTTTCTACCCCACCTTCCCTCCACCTTCCTAGTACTACCACTCTCACCACTGGTCCTGAAGGGTTCATCTGTCCTGGATTTCCCATGTTTCCAGTTCCAAAACTCTTTCTTATACACATATGAGTTTCTATGGATTTGTTTCTCTAGTCTACCCGGACTAATACAACAGCCATTACTAGACCCTCCACAATGAGCAGGTACTTTGTTATGATACTAAAAAACCCCAGCGGAACGTTTCTGGCCTTTATATCACTAGTGTGGTGGTCTTAAAATTTCTTCCTAATAAGCCTGTATGACCCCGGCCCCTGCCATGTCTTTTCTATCAAGATGACTCCTTCAAGATTTGAAATATTTAAAAAGTTGCCATAATCCTTTTGGTTGGTCTCTCTACCTTGAATTTAAAGGGCTCGGCAAATTCCTTCACAAACTATTTTGATTAGATCTTTTTTGAAGGCATTTTAACAACACTGAAGACAAGTGTATTACTGAGAAATCTTGTCTGTCACTCTGTAGACTGCAGAGAATATAGTCACGCACTTTGTGTTCAGAATAAGCTCTCCAAACATATATAGGCTGGATCCCCAGAAGCAATTCTGTGGTCCTTGCAGAAGTACAAAACCAATACTTTTAAACTTATCCTTACACTACTTTCTTTTCTCCATCTAGAAAAATGTAACTATGAAATGTTAACACCGCTATCACCATCAGTGAGCGCCTTTTCTTCTTTTACTCCTTGTGAACTGGCATCTACACACAGCACACGCTGCCTTTTGAAAGGTCAACTGGCGAAGTATGGGCATAATTTGTCCCATGACCACTTCTCAGCCTTCATCTTTGCTGACCTCTTCCCAATGACTAACAGTGTTCACCACCCCCGCGCACGAGCCTCTTCCTGCCATCCAAGGCTCTGCACTCTGAGTCTCCAGAAACCACACTATTTTTTCTCTCTTTGCGTTTATTTCCTCCTCCTACCTCCAGAGGAAACTGCTCCTAAAGCTCAGCCATCTCATTGCCTTTGCTATGTTGGTACATCTCTACTGATCCACCACTGTCACCACCTCTGCAGCTGCCTTCCTCTTAAGCCCTGAATACCCTTCCAGGCTCTATGACTGCATTTTCCTCTGTCCTCTGCTCACTCCGACCTGGAAGCTGCCCCAAAGTCCCCATCCCAATGAACAATAATGCACGGCTCCTACAGGTGGTGTCCCATGCTCCCCAACACGCAGGTTTGACTCCAGGTCATCATCTTTAGACACCTTTGTGCACATTCACTCAATGGTATTGACCAATACGACCAACATTTCCAGCACCATCTTTCTCATCCTCTCTTGCCTTTACCCTGGTCAGGATCTACATTATTCCTTGCATGAGTGATCAAAAAAATTCTCCTGACTGGCCTTTTGCTTCAGTCTTACGTCTTTCCATGTCATTCACCACACCACTGATGGAATGAATGTTCGACAGCTCTACTCTGATCATATCCCCACACTGCTACGGAAGCTTTAAATGAACCATCTCCGCTGCTAAGGACTGGAATTTTCTCCCCCCACCCTCCCAGCCTCTCCCAAAAGATCTATTGAAGTCTTAACTCCTACACTGGTGAATAGGGGAAATAGTGGTTTTCAATTAAAACTAAACAAGGCCACAATGGCTTAGAATGAGTCTAATCTAATCCCTTCTGAGTGGCCTTTTATAAAAGAAGAGGCATATACAGGGTGAAGCTCTGTCTACAGGCTGTAAAACACCACAAAATAGCTGGCACTATGGAAACTGAAGGAAACAACACAGGATCGTATCCCCTATAGTAGACACACAGAGAGCCCAGCCCGGCCAGCCCAGAATTCAGTCTCCTACTCTCTAGAACTCGAGGAAAGGACATTTATTTCAGATCTTCAAAGACATCTGCTTTGAGGGATTTTGTATGGCAGCCCTGGGAAACGAAGGGTTACCAAATTAACAATGATGATGACAACAAAATAGAAAACATCAGCCACTACCATATCGCTCCTTAGATGCAAGGGTGGTGAGACTTCATTCCAAATTCCTAGAAAAGGACATCGTACTTGGTAAAGGGCGAGTGAAGATCCTTAGCGAGATGGCGTGACCTAGCATCTGTAATCATGGGCTCAACTATAACAACAGTGAGGCTGGCCCAGGCCCAGGCCCAGCTTTATTCCGTTGTACAAGGGTTGCTATGAGTCAGTCCCAACTTGATGGCACCCCACAACAAGGAGCCTTGGTGGTGCTGCCAGGTTAGTGTTGGAGTGCTAACTGCAAGGTTGGTGGTTCAAATCCAACAAGCCCATCTCTCCTTAGACCTAACTCTCTCTCAATCTGCTCCTTGGAGAAAGTAGAGGTCCACCTGTTCCCATAAAGAATAATAGTTTCTGAACCCCACAGGGGGAGTTCTGCCCTGCCCTATGGGGTTGTTCTGAGTGGAGCTGAGTGCGTGGATGTGTTGGCATCGACACAATGATAGTTTTGGTTTTAGATGCATATTATTTCATGTAATGTTTACACACAATGTGTGAGAAAGGGACTCTCACAAAGAGAACTCTCTGTGCATGAGGAAACGGAAGTCCACAGAGGTTAGGCGATTTGTTCCAAGTGACTCTTGGCTTCAAAGAGACAGAACTGAATTCATTTAATCCTACTCTCTATTCCTTTCTATTATACTATGTGTGCCTTAAACTAGATGCTCTTATTGTGAACCAGTCATCACCCCTCAGTCAGGACTTCGTGGCTTTGTTTCTACGTACAGTTGATTTTGGAATAATCTGGGGGTTAGGGGTACCGACCCTCTCACATAATCAAAATGACAGGTATTAACTTTAATACCCCAAGAGCTTACCTAGTAATAACCTACTGTTGGCTGGAAGACTTACCGATGATACAAAAAGTCAATCAACCCATATTTTGTTTGTTATATGTATTGTGTACTGCACCCCCATAAAAGCTGCAGTTTCAATAACAGATAAAAAGGGATCCCACAAAATGTGCAGTGTTTTCCTGTCTGCTTGTGTAGCTGCAATGATGGCCTCACGAATTTCCCTTTTTTTGTTGTTCACAAGGGTCCTTGTACGGGGTTCATTGATCCCGGAAAGGTGGGCGGCCATGGTCGCAGACCTCAATCTACAGTCCATAGCATGCAGTTCAACTGTTCTTGTAATGTCATGGCTATTCTCTGCTTTTGCAGCGCACTTCCATCATCACTCATAACATTTCATACGGGACCCTAGTGTCAGTCACTAAGCACCCTGAAAAAAAATGGGAAAGCCGTGTGACACAGACTTATTGAAAAATGAACTGCTCACATAGTGTGTTCAAAATATCGGCATCTAAGTGTACCTGCGTAGTTCAACCCAATCTTGTTCAAGGGTCAAGTGTACATGTTCGTACTATTTGCCACATCTGAAACTGCGTGCCATCACCTTTCCTTGTGTATTCTACACATCACTCAAATGCATCCCAAAGATAGGTTTCAAGATATGGAGGCTTTCTGGGTGGCGACCCAAGTTCTACACTTGATCTATATCTCTTAAAGTCCTAATAATACCGTGTCTTGTATTTCATTTATTTGTATATTTGTACATTTCCCTAATCAGAGGTACAAGAAAGGAAAATGAGCAGTAGAATTACTTAGGTGTAGGTTTAAAACTTTTCCTCTGTTATCTTCTATTTGAGTGACCTTGGCTGCAAGTTTTTTAATATTTAAAATGGAATCATTTCAAAGATAGGATTGCTTTGATTTAGAAAGATGTGGCCGATGCCTAACAATAATTCCTATTAGTGTAGGATAAACATGTTTTTCTCTTTAACATTTTTATTGGCATATAATTCACTTATCATACAATTCAATAGTTCAATCATATCCAGAAGAGTACAATCATCATAATCAGTTTTAGAACATTTTCTTTGCAAATATTGTTTTCTAGTCTCTGCTCTTTTAGATCTAAGCCCTTAAAAGCAAGGATTTTGGTAAATACATAGCACTGTGTCGGGTACAAGGATCAGTCAAAAGGTGTTGCTACTAAGGTTGTAGTTTATACATGCACAGGCTTATTTCATACAAAACGTGCTTAACATGTTTCTGTGATCAGTGAGAGCCTGTAGTCAACTCTTCTCAATAACAAACTTGCCTTAGTTTGATTAGGGCACCTTAATAAAATCCCATCAAAACAGGCTTCTGTGAGGATCTGCTGGGCGAATTATATTCAAGGCAGAGGGTCAGCTCAGAAAGATGTGTCAACTCTGTTTTGGAATTCCCATGGGGTCATCTTGAGAGATAGATTTTTTTCAAAGAACACAGGACAATCATAGAAGCTTATTAGGAAGATATACTCATAAAACTAAAACTGAATTAGTGAGGAAAAGGTCAGGAAATTAGTACTGAGGATTTTTTCTCTCTCCCAGAACAACAATACACCTGCTCATTCTTTATGGATGTCAAAGGCTGTCCTACAAGAATTTTGTTGGGAAACTTTACCCCATCTACTCTATAGCTCTGATCTTGCCCCTCCAGACTTATCTTTGGTCTTAAACTCAAAGAACAACTGAAGGGAACACAATTTGTGTCCCTGAGAGATGCTGACACCGCCATTTGCCAAGTGCAGGCTTCAGGAGTAAAGGTCCATGCAAGAAACACCCCATCTTCAGAACGGTATAGATCTAGATAGAGGAGATGTCATTGAAAAACAATAGCGTCACATTTTGCTACTTTTTGCTTAACAAAAGTTTTTATGCTTTTATAGCAAGATTTTCATTTTACTTACCCTGGTATATAGCTGGTGCTCAGTGATATGTACTGAATTCAATGCAAATTGAGTTATATTCTTCATCTCACTATGTTTCAATAACAGTCTGGCTTAATTCCAACTAAGCCAGCATTTCTGAATCTTGGTACTATTAACATTTGAGGCCAAGTAACTCTTTGCTATATGGACATTTTCTGTACATGTACCATGTTTAGCATTTGGAGCCTCTAGATGTTAACAGCATCTTTTAAGTTGTGACAACTAAAGACGTTTACAGATATTGCCAAATCCCCCCTGGGGGACAACATTGTCCCCAGTAGAGAATCTTTACATTAGTTAGTTTGAGTAGTCTTATGGTAATCCAAACAATATGCCTAGACAGTCTTCTATGTAATAGGCATAAGATATGAAAAGACAAAAAAAGGACCAAATCCAAAGCCCTTACCATCCAGAAACTCAATAGATAAAGTAGTCATAGAAACAGCATGATTTTAATAGTGCTTCAGGTATTATAATGAGAGAAATATGATAAAAAGTACAAGGGAGATTTCAAAGGGAGGATCAACTAGCCAGGAGAAAAGACATTCCATAGATAGCATTTGAGGTCTTTGCCTTCAAGGTCATGTACAGACAGATGAGAAGAGTGCCTATATGAAAGCACAACAAAATTTAAAGATGGAGGAAATGGGAGGAAAGTTGAGCAAGTTCATCTCAGTTAAGTTGTAGGATCAAGTGACAAAAGATACGGCTTGTGAAGGGCACAGCTAGCCTGGCACGAGTGTGTACTTGAGTTGACCTGAAGTAGAGAGTCAATGGAGTTAAGGGCATGGGACCAAAATGACTTTTTTTTTTAATACCCAACTCTGATAGCAAGGTGGAGAAAAGCTGCAAGTGGAGAGAATCTAGTGGCAGAGAAATCAGCCAGGGGGCTATTATGAAACAGTTCAAGTGAGAAACAATAAAGGTCCAAATAAAAATAACTCTACTTAGGATGAAAAAGGAGAAGAGGTGGCTAGAAGTGGAAAGCATGTTTTAAATAAGTAAGGATGGGCAGGGAAGGAAGAAACCATGAAGAAACCAAGAGAAGAGATGGGCAGAGAGAGAGGGAGAGTAGGCAATGTTGGAAAGAGATTCTGGAAATAGGAATGGGTTGCAAAGCCATGGAGAAATCAGAAAGATTAGACCTGGAGATAGGCTGCTGGGTTTGGCAACTATGCCTCTGGTGAATGCAGCATGAGGAATTTCTGAAGAGCAGCATGAGGTAAAGTGAAAGAGAGTTAAAGGAGTGGATCTGCAAGAACAGGCTTTTCCTTCAAAGTTAGGTAGGGAAAGGAAAGGAGAAGAAGAAATACGTTTTTTAAAAAAAAATTGGCTAAGCCTTGAGTAATTTTGAGAGCCAAGTGAGAAAAGAAAGGTTAGACAGCCCAGGGGCAAGGGAACAACAAGGGAATTAAAATCAATAGAAAGAAGGGCATAGGATGCCTAATGGGGCTTCATCAAGAGCAATGTAGCAGTGAGGAATCACTAAACCTGAATGAAGGCCAAACAGGATGGTGGGGCAAGAGGAAAGTAAAAGGAAATAGAGTTAAGAACTAGGAGGCAAAGGATATTTACAGAGGTCTGAATACAGGCATGTAGATATGTAAATATATATATAACGAGAGGGGAATAGAACTCTGTACTCATATCTATATGTTAAGAATTAAGGTTGCAGATGGACATTGGGCCTCTACTCAAGGGCTCCCTCAACACAAGGACACTTTGTTCTAACAATCTGGCATTCTGTGATGCTCACCTACCTGACACGATCGCTGAAGACAAATGGGTGCATAAGCAAATGTCGCGATGAAAGCTGATAGTGCCCGGCTATTAAAAGATATAGCATCTGGGGTCTTAAAGGCTTGAAGCAACAAAGTCCACATAGAAGAAGCGCCCCAGCCTGTGCGATCATGAGATATTGATGGGATCGGGTATCAGGTATCAAAGACTCAGAATAAAATCATACCCAATGTGAATGGGGGGGCGGGAGGGCATGGAGTGGAGACCCAAAGCCCATCTGTAGACAATTGGGCATCCCCTCACAGAGGGGTCACAGGGAAGAGATGAGCAAGTCAGAGTGCAGTATAGCATCGATGAAACACACAACTTTCCTCTAGTTCTTTGGTGCTTCCTTCCCCCCACTATCATGACCTTAATTATGCTTTACAAATCGGATTAGACCAGAACATGCATACTGCTACAGATAAAAGCCCACAACACAGGGAATCCAGGATAGATAAACCCCTCAGGGCTAACAATGAGAGTAGAGATACCAGTAGGATTAGGGGATGGTGAGGGGAGAAAGGTGGAATCAATCACAAGGATCAACCTATAACCCCCTCTGTGTGTGTGTGGGGATAACGGAAAAGTGGGTGAGGGGGAACGATATTAAGATATGAAAATAATAATCTATAACTTATCAAGGGCTCGTGAAGATGGGCAGGCGGGGGTAGGGATGGGGAAGAACTGGGGAGCGGATATCAGGGGCTCAAGTGGGAAGAGAATACTTTGAAAATGATGATGGCAGCTTATGTGCAAATGTGCTTGACACACTGGATGAATGTATGGATTGTGATAAGAGATGTAAGAACCCCCAATAAAAGTTTTAAAAAAAAGTTACAAAGTTTTATCAATTAAAAAAAAAAAGAAAGGTTAGAGATGGGAACAGGTGGGGGTGGTTTGAGAGGAGGCAGGATGGCAAGGGATCCACATGCATGTGAAGGGGCTGCTCACAGAGTGGAGTCACGACAGGAATTGTGCCCTCAGACAAAGGCGATGGGAAGAAGGAAAGGGAGGGCATCCTTCTCTGGTGCCATCTGTTTTGTTTGTGAAACAAGCGGCAAGATCACTTGGATCATAAAGGTGGATGCGGGTGTGGCGGGTGAAGGGAAAGCTGCCCCGGCAGCTGCCCGGCAGAGCAGAAAGAGGCTCTCTGAGGAGCCTTGGCAGCACTGCCAAGAAGAACGGAGGGCTCAGCAGAGAATGGAGACCATTGAATTAGATGTCGCCTGTTGACCAGACGTTGGCACTGCCGCGAGCACTTGGAGCATCTTCATCTTACTTTCCTGTTTGTGTCCTCACTCTCGGAGTTGACAGAGCGCCCTGTTTCCCCGGAGGCAGGACAACGGGTTTCTAGATGCTGTGAAAGCCAGAACTGTGGGCTGGCTGCCACAGCCTAGTCTCCCAATTTCAAACAATTCTAGAGTTATTGTTCATACCTCATAACCAGCCATCTTGGGCTTTCAGTTTTGGAATGAACTACCAAATCCCTCCCCACAAGGTTCTGATGTGAATGTTATTCAGCAAAGTACAAAACATTCTCAAGGAAAACAATTCTTATACACTGGTTCACAAGCGTTCTTTCTCCCCATTCTCTTATCATCTTATTAAAACGTTTGAAAATGATTTGCAGGCTTTTGGGGACAATGAACACTTTTTCACATATGGCTTATGTTGAGAAAAACCCCAATCATTCATCAGGCACTAAATTTATCCCTGCCCCAATTACCATGCTTATATTATAAGACTGTTGCAGCCTTTATTTATAAGACAGCATTGACAACAGCAACACAAACACCTCTGTTACTTTAAAATCGATGGATTATTATTGGCTGAGGTTGGCTCTACTGAAAACATCCACGCATTGTGTAAGTAAGGGCTTCATAAAGTTCATGGAAAAATTCCATTACCTTTTAATTATATTTTCCCACAATTTTTTGGATGTCTCCTTTCACCTCCTATGTCTGAAGTTACAGTGGATAGCCTCACCTCTTCTGATTAGAAAACAGTTTTGTGTGTATGATCAGAATTTAAATAGATAACATACACTCTACCCATAGAGAAGAAACCAAGTAGGCAGTCTTTTTTAAAGTAAAACTCTCATTAGCCATAAAGGAGTTTATTGTTGCTTGAAACAACAGAAGAAGGAGAAACAGGAACTGGGGGAGGATATGGAATGTGTGGCTAATTGCCACCATGAACAATTGCCCCTTTTGCTCTGAGGCCAGAAGAACTGAATGGTGTCCGATGACCACTAAGGAACATTTTGATCCAAGGTTCTATAGAAGAATCCTGACCAACAGGGGGGAAATATAAAATATAATTTCAAATTCTCATGGGCTCCAGACTTTCTGGAGCCCTGGAGGTTAGATAAACCTCAGAAAACACTGCCCAAAGATAATCTTTAGACTTGAGAAACAAAAAAACGCTCCCTGAAGTCTTTAAAAAACACCACCACCCAAATAACAGTTAGGCTTAATTAGTAAAGAATGCCTGCTTTGAGCATTGTGTTCTTTCAAGATGTACCTATTTGGGATCAAACGGACGACAGAAACTAGTAAGATTAAAAAGAAATCTTAAGGAGCAGGGAGTAACAAATCCAGCTTAGTTTTCTGAATGCCAGCTCTAACCACAACTCCGTGACTGAAGGCAACCGCACCCGCTGTGAACAACGACAGTGGTTTAGAGAGATTTACAGACATATGGGTAGCAGCAAAAAGCACAAAAAAAGAATGCAAGTGTCGGCAGACACTGGGAGAGACTCAAATCAGTTGAGGTGTAAGGATCAGGCTCATTGTAACAATATTAGACTCGTGGAAACGTAAGAGCCAGAGATGTCAGTCAGACAGAGCTGTCATGCGTGGAGGAGGTGACTGCTGACAAAGTATGTATGACACAGATGCTGAGACCACATCCTTCATGAATCCTCTCAGACTCCTGAGAGGAGACATCTAGGTGTCAGGACCGGCAGGAAGACACTGAGGAGTAGAGCACGCAGCAGTGGGGACATCTGGCAGCCACAGTTATGGGCTTCACTGTGAGAGGCCTTATAACAAAAGTCTGTCTTAGGAGAGGCTAGCTCTTGGTAAAGTAGGACTTCGAGGGGGGTGAGGGGTGGAATCATACTCCAGCCCTTTAGGGAAATGTGGGTACAACAAAGGTGACAAAGGAGAAAATAAGAGATTGCCAATGGATAGTGTGTAGCCTAAAAGGTATGTATAGTGGTCAAATAGTGGTTAGAGTTGAGCCCGTAAACATAAGGTCATCAGTTCAAAACCACCAGCTGCTGTTTAAGAGAAAGATGAAGATTTCAACTCCTGTAAGGGGTTATATTCTCGAAACCCACAGGGGGCAGTTCTACCCTGTCAGAAATGACTCGGTGGCAATGAGTTAGTTTGAGTTTTGAAAAGGTATGTGCGGAAGGGATGTAGACAACCGGGCCCCTGGGAACGCCTGTGTGTGGAAATACTGAGGTCTCTCCCCTTCTCCTTTACGGATGGCTAACGTCTAGATCACGGCAATAGACTCAGAGCCAGAGCACTTCTGTCTTCAAGTGTGAGGAGTCTGTTGTACTCTAAGTACGATGGGCAGCCGCTGGAGAATTTCAACAAAGTGACTGCATCCTTTCTAACACTGTGAAGACTCGTTTACTGTATGGCAAAAGCCAAAACAGGAAAACCACACAACCTACCAGGAAACCCACTGTGTGTTCGAGCGAGGAAATGGTGCTGTCAGATTCATGAGGAAGAGGGAGAGATTGCAGGAGAACTGGATGCAAGGAAAGAAGACTAAAAGACAATTCCTAGACTTTGGGATTGATGTGTGTCGATATCATTTACGGAGCTGTAAGGGAAAACATGAACAGTTCTGTTTGTTTTAAGGAGCTTCAAAAGAGTTTGTGGAAAAACTGACAGAAAAGACAATGCAATATTCCCATGAACTTAAAAAAAAATCATTTTATTGGGGGCTCTTACAACATTCCATACATCAATTGTATCAGGCATATTTGTACATATGTTGCCACCATCATTTCCCCTTGGATATGACAAGGTTGAGATGTCCAAGAAGCATCCAAGCAGAGATGTCAAACAAGCAACCGGCTCTGAGCCTCCACCTCTAGGGGAGAAGCCAGGCGGGAGACAGACAGTTGAGTGCGATCAGCATCTAGGCAGCATTTAAAGCCATAGGTGAGAACGTCTAGGAAGAAATTACAAAAGATGAAATACCCAAAGGCTCAGTCTCCTGAGAAGAAAGTGTTTCAAGAAAGAATAATGGGTTCATCTCTGTTGGACACTGCCACTGTGTCCACCTACCAAGTTGAGAGTCTTCCTCTGTTTTGCAGCCCCTCCACTTTACCAAGCATGATGTCCTTCTCCAGGGACTGATCTCTATTGAGGACATGTCCAAAGTATGTGAAATGAAGTGTCACTGTCCTTGCTTCTAGGGAGCTTTCTGGCTGTACCACTTGCAAGACAGATTTGTTTGTTTTTTTTAAATACTTTTCTTGGGGGCTCTTCCATCTCTCATCACAATCCATACATGCATCCAGTGGGTCAAGCACATGTGCACATATGCTGATGTGTTTGTTCTTTAGGCAGTGCAGGGGACTTCCACTTTCCTTCAGCAGCAACACAATTCAAATGCATCCGTTCCTCTTCAGTCCTTAGTCACTGCCCGACTTTCACATGCATAAGAATGAGGTCACTGAAATACCGTCTTCTGAGTCAGGTGCACCTTAGTCCTCAAAGTAACAGCTTTCTGTTTCAAAACGTTAAAGAGGTCTTCTTACACAGCAGATTTACCATTGTTTGCTCTCTTGACTGCTGCTTCCATGCCTCATTCAACATTTTGGCCATAGAATCTTTTCTGTTTTTAATCATTTTATTGGGGGTTCTTACAGCTCTTACAACAATCCACAGATCCATTGTGTCAATCACATTTGCACGTATGCGGCTATCATCATTTTCAAAGCATTTTCTTTCTACTTGAGCCCTTGGTATCAACTCCTCTTTTTCCCCTCCTTCCCCCATCCTCCCATCCTCATGAACCCTTTATAAATGATAAATTATTATTATTTTCATATCTTACACCGACCACTCTCTCCCTTCACCCATGTTTCTGCTGTTCGTCCCCTTGGGGTCTGTGCATGTGTTATGCATTGATCGTTGTCATCAGTTCCACATAAGATCTTTCAACATTGCAGTAAGTTCTTTCACATTTAGGATATGCTGACTACGTTCTTCCTTGTTGGTTTTCTAACTCTAGGTCTTTGCCCATTTCCTAATACTTGGAATTTTCTGTTCAGCTCTTTGACTTTCTTCCATTTGCCTTAGCTACTCTACCATTAACAGCAAGTTTCAGAGTCTCTTCTGATGCCAATTTGATCTTTTCCTTTTAATGATCTTTTGCTTTCTTCGTGTACGATGTTCTTGAAGTCTTCCCACAGCTCGTTATGTCTTCTCTCATTAGTGTTCAATGTAGCAAATCTGTTCTTGAGATGTTCTCCAAGTTCAGGTGGGATAGACTCAGCGTCATATTTTGGCTCTCCTGAGTTTATTTTCTCTTCAGCTTCAACTTGAATACAGATAAGCAATTGATGGGCTGTTCCACAGTTGGCCTCTCGACTGGTTTTGGCTCCTTATATTGAGCTTCTCCATTGTCTCCGCCCACAAATATAGTTAATTTGATTTCTGTGGATTCCATTTGGAGAACTCCAAGTGTATAGTCACTCTTTGTGCTGTTGGAAAAAGGTATTTGCAATGAAGATGTCTTTGTTCTTTCAAAATTCTCTCGTGGAATAATAACCCGCTTCTTTTCTATCACCGAGGTCATATTTTCCAACTGGTTTTGTCCTCTTTGTTTTCAATATTCGCATCCCAATAACCAATAATTATCACTGCATCTTGATTACATGTTTGATTAATTTTAGACCGAAGACGTTGGTAGAATTCTTCAATTTCTTCATACTTTCACTCTGCCCACGACATCATGAGAAGGCAGCGCTTCCTCAGTCATATTTTGATGGTCTTCACATCCGAGTGGCTCTTCTTCTTTGACAATGTTAAGCCGATGCTATTCGGAATCTGACACTTTTCTGAAGTTATCCATAAGACTTTCAGGGACAAATTCCTCAGAAGTGGACAGGCTATGCCTTCTTTGTTGTCTGTTCCTAGTCTTGAAACTCTGCTGAAACTTCTTCACTTTGGGTGACCCTACTAGTATTTGAAATACCAGTAACATAGCTTCCAGCATCATAACACACAAGCTACCACGGTCTGACAAACTCTCACACTAATGGTGGAGATTACTGGAGGTATACTGAGTCTCAGAGGACTTAAGCCAGTGGTTCTCAACCTTCCTAATGTCGTCCCTTTAATACAGTTCCTCATGTTGTGGTAACCCCCAACCATAAACTTGTTTTCATTGCTATTTCATAACTGTACTTTTGCTACTGTTATGAATCGTAATGTAAATATCTGATAGGCAGGATGTATTTTCATTGTTACAAATTGGTGATTGTGATTAATCTCAAAAACAATATGTAATTATATATTGTGAAATATTTATTTCTAATGACAAATAAATGAAATTTTGTCTTGAAGCATGGTGTAGCATGGGTAACAGTCTTCATTCCGGGTAATTGTGGTGGGCGGACCTGCCTGGAGATGGATAGAGGAGTGGTCTTTCAGTTCCTAAGACCATTGGAAATATGTGTTTTCCGATGGTCTTAGGTGACCCCTGTGAAAGGGTCGCTCAGCCCCCACAGGGGGGGTGACCCACAGGTTAAGAACCGCTGACTTAAGCTAAGGGTTTGTGTTTTACTAGGGGATGTGCCTTTATAGTCTGAACTCGATGGCCTGCTCACATCCTCTTTTTGAAGGTCCAGCAAAGTAGACTCCTGGTCCTCTTCCCAATGACATCTGAATAGGCTGCCTCACGCCACCACCCCTGGCTGCTCAGCTACTTGAGAACTTTCTCCCTACGGTTATGGTGATGGACCAACATCTCATGGAAAGGATAGGTGACTAAGAAAAGGCAGAAGAAAACCACAATGAAGAACAAGAATGGTTAATAAGGCATTAGATTTGAGGAGAAGGTAAGTACAGAGGAAGCACCACTTATAAAGACAAAGAAGAATTTTAATTCATGAGAAAGTAGGGATAATTTTGGTAGCCATAATAGTCCTTAGAAAAGAATGGTATCAAACCCTGGCACAAGGGAACAACAAGTGATCCAAGTTGGTGGTGAGGAGGGTGTAGGATAAGGTGACCAAGTCAATGGTGTCCCGCTTTAAATCTGGTCATCTCAGGGTAGGAGGCCTGGTAGGGCATGATCCAGGGTAATGTAACTGAGAGGATTTACTGAAACCCAAATGAAGACTGAGCATGATAGTGGGACAAGAAGAAAGTCAAAGGAAATAGAGGAAAGAACTAGGAGGCAAAGGGCAGTTATAGAGGTCTAAATAAAAGCACATATTTATGGAAATATATTTATATATGAGGACAGGGAAATAGATCTATGTGCACATATTTGTAGGTTTAGTATAAAGGTAGCAGCAGATGGACATTGGGCCTCCACTCAAGTACTCCCTCAATGCAAGGGTACTTTGTTCTATTAAACTGG
>NW_022111378.1:5435927-5443474 GCF_000313985.2 Echinops telfairi | reverse complement strand
ATGCATGACAAGCTAGGGTATACGGTTTTCGGCTGCCATGTGGCTATTTCGCCAGGATATGAGTTTTATCAATGGTGTCCCGCTTTTGTCCCACTTTACCAATGTTAAAATGTGGTCACCTAAGGCAAACCCCCTCTTTAACTATGTTGTGCCAGGCCCTAGCCTGTGGGCACACCCCAGAAACAATAGATAGGATCAGAATAAGCAGCATTCCAAACGGCCTAGGTCTGAGAAGCTGGCAGGCTCCAGGGTGCATTATTCTTGGAAATGCAAACAAGACTGGCCCAGGTGATTCACTATTTCCATTTGGTATCTGAAGAGCTCCTGGCAGCTCACCAGGCATTAAGTCCCGGTTTTAAATTGTCCTCTGAATAGCCTAATCTATACCCTGAAATAAAAGGGTGATCAAGCTTGGGATCCAGGCCATTAACTGCAACTTTCCATCTCTTGTTGACTTTTCCAGCTGGGAGAGGTTCTGATAGAAATTGCATTGAGCAGGCTCAATCTTCCTACCTTAGTGGCAAGCAGCAGAGGAATGGAAAGCGTTTCCTCACTTCAAGAAACCACTGGCGCTTTTGGTTATGAAACAACAACAGAAAGCTACTAACCGAAAAGTTGTAGTGTTCCCAGGTCAATGTACTTAGTGTGAACGCCGTGGGAAAGGATGCTGAAGACTCAGGTGTAGGTGTTCTGCTCTCTCAGGGGAAAAAACAGTACAAAACCTAGGCTTCTCAATGAAGACTGTAGAACCCCACTCGGGAACGAGTAACAATTACAGGTGCACGGATGCATTGGATGGTGTCCATATGGCAAATAATAATAATGATATATACAATATAATAATAAGGGTTTCTGGGGGGGGAGGTCGGGGAGGGAGGGCATAAAGTGGAGCTGATTTCAAAAAGTTCAAGAAGAAAGAACATGTTTTGAAACTGATGGTGGTAGCAATTGTAAAATTATGCTTGATCTAACTGAAGTATGGAATGTTATAGTATCTGTAAGAGCTCCCAATTGATTAATAATAAAAGTAAATAAATAATACATAACACAAAAGACCGAGGCTTTTACCGTACTCACCTCTATTTCTAGTCTTGCTTTCTCCCTCACACTTGAGTCATCTATGCTTCTAGCTGCTCCTACTTATTTTCACTTCAGACCCATTTTCTTCCTTTTTTATTCATTTCATTGGGGGCTCTTACAGCTCTTTAAAAAAATCATTTTATAGGGGGCTCATAAAGCTCTTACCACATTCCATCCATCCATCCATCCATCCATCCATCCATCCATCCATCCATCCATCCATCCATCCATTGTGTCAAACACATCTGTACATATGTTGCCATCATCCTTTTCACAACGTTTTCTTTCTACTTGAGCCCTTGGTACCAACTACTCATTTTTTCCCTCCCTTCCTCACCCTCCCACCCTCATGAACCCTTAATAAGTTATAAATTATTATTACCGTAAATACTCGCACATAAGCCAAGTTTTTTCAGCACATTTCTTAGGCAGTTTTTGTGGTAAAATTAGGTTTCTCGGCTGATATTCGGGTTGGCTTATACTTGAGTATATATGGTATTTCCATATCTTACACTGTCTGCTGTCTCCCTTCATCCATATTTCTGTTGTTCCTCACCCTGGTGATGAGTTATACATCCATCATTGGGATTGGCTCTCCCTTTCTCCCCGCACCTTCACCTTTCCCTCCTGGTATCGCTACTCCCATTATTGTTCCTGAAGAGCTTACTTGTCTTGCATTCCCTGTGTCCAGAACTCTTACCTGTACCAGTCTAGCCGATTTTTTATGTAGAACTGGGGTCATGATAGTGGTGGTGGTGATGGAGGAAGCAGTGAAGAACCAGAGGAATGTTGTGTGTTTCATTGGGGCTACACTGCACCCTGGCTGGTTCATCCCTTCCTTGTGACCCTTCTGTAAGGGCATGTCCAATTGTCTACAGATGGGTCTCCACTCTGTCCCCCCACGCTCACATCAATATGATTGTTTTTTTGGGGTCTTCTGATGCCTGATAGCTAATCCTGTCAACATCTCATGATTACACAGGCTGGTGTGCTTCTTCCATGCGGGCTTTATTGCTTCCCAGCTAAAAGGCTTTTTGTTTATCTTCAAGCATTTAAGACCCCAGACGCTGTATCTTTTACTAGTCAGGCACCATCAGCTTTCTTCACCACATTTGCTTATGCACCCATTTTGTCTTCAGTGATCATGTTGGGAAGATGAGTATCACAGAATGCCAGGTTATTAGAATAAAGCTTTCTTGCATTGAGGGAGTACTTGAGTAGAGGCCCAATATCCATCTGCTACCTTAATACTTAACATATAAATATATGTACACAGATCTATCTCTATCATTATATATAAATTTTACATATGTATGTGCCTTTATTTATACCTCTATAAATGTCCTTTGCCTCCTAGTTTCTTTCCCCTATTTCCTTTTACTTTTCTCTTGTCCCACCATCATGTTTGACCTTCATTCGGCTTTCAGTAACTCCTCTAGGCTACATTGTACTTGATCAATCCCCACCAGCATTTTATGCCCTCTTTGCCATCGATTTTAGATTTCTTGTTGTTCGCTTGTCCCTGGGTTTGCTGGCTCCCCCCTCAGACCCATCTTCTAAGAGCAGTGGCTACGTGCTAAACTTTCTGTATCGTCCTCACAGTCATTATTAAATGAATAAACGAGTTCACCTTATCTGCAAATAACATGTGACTTTGGTTAGTTATGAATGATATAAAATAGTACTAACGTTTAAAAAAAAAACTAATCGGAGAGCATGTAAAGCCAGGAATTACCATTCTCAGGCTGATTATTTAGTTAGAATAAAATAATCTCAGTATAAAAATAGGTTCCATACTAATGTTATTCTCAATTCAATCCCCAATATCATCAAAGGGAAGTCTTCAAAATGTCTGCACTGGTTCTCTGCAAGAGCAATAGGGAGTCAGAAAGGGTTTGATAATGCTACAGACGCCACTCTACGTGAGACTGACTGAAAAATAGCCAGGCCAAGGGAGGACAAGGCCACACTGCAATGCTTGTTCGCTTTGAAGAGAGTGAGGCCAGAGTAGTGCCCTTTATGCTAACCCAACCGGACCAGATATCTCTGCTCTTCGTGAAGAGTGAGGTGTGGGGTGGAAAGGGGGTAGGTTCCCTTCCTTTGTCTTCTACACTTGAAGGCTAATCCTGAAAGCAAACCCGACTACAGTTGATAGTGTAACCAACAACAGACTATGTCCCCACTGTGGGTGCACCAACAGTGAACTGGTCCCTCGTAGGATTTCAGTCGTTGCTCCCAAAGCTGCTGTCTCTTCTTGCATTATTGAACATACCTTGGAATCCTGATACTATTTGGACAACATCTTCATAGACCATTAGAGTAGCAGATCTTTCTGGAAGCAGGCCAAGGCTCAGAGAAGAAAACACTGCAGAAAAAAAAAAAAGAATTATAAAAAGGATGTAATGTGGGAAACAGAAGGATTTCTCTCAAACTGTCTCCCCCCAAAATACGTACCAAACTTAGCTGCTTGAGAATGACTGTACACTGGGCGGTCAGCAAAAGTAGGTCAGAGGTTATTCTCCTTAACATCAGCCATCTAGAGCGGCCAGACTGTATAGTCTGACTCACCCTAAGTAGGGCCCATTCCCTTCTGACATTGTTCCCTTGAAGCAGTGCCTGAAGGCAAGCCCCGGACCACTCTAGGATGACTAAGCTTATCGAGTCCAGGGTCCACCCATCTTGCCACACATGCTCCCCTATTCCCTCCTCTTACTATTGCGCATTCACCCCTAGGTCATCCCCCTCCTATTGCTTGTATTGCCTACGTTGCTACCCCTCCCTATGACGAAGGTTATTGTCTGCTATCAGGGGGCTTGCATGCCTCCCAGGATAGTAATTGTCTGTTTTATTGTATGAGACACCAGAGTGATCAAACTTGTTCAAGGATGAATTGTACTGCCCCTTTCTGTGATGTATGATTCTGTAATCAGATCCCCCTAAAGTGATATGATGCATGGTTAGCAATAAATAAGGAGGCTCCCTGGTTCTCGGGAGGGTGGCTGAGGAGGACGAGGCAGCTGCTTCTACTCTGACGGCTAAGTCCCCTCCACGAGGACCATCAAGCCGGGCTGAGGTGAGCAATGCTACCATGAATTGCGTCTGACTCCATTACTTGACTCCATCCTTTAACTCTCATGCTCTCTATGACTTTTCTACAATCTCTACTTATTATTGCTGTACAATTGCTCCTACCGAACCTGTGATGTTTTGTGGGGTTCCCTCTCCCCTTGAACCCTTAAATTTCTTAAATTTCTTAAAAATCTTAAATTCTTAAATTTCAATCGAAATATCCAATTCAGGTTTTTTTGGTACCTCTGCATTCGTTGCATTCTCTGATTTCAAATAAATCAACAATATTTTTTATTAGGATCAGCAAAGGACTTTTAAAATATCTTAAGTTCTCATGTAAGAACCTCTTTCCCAACTAATGGACAGCTTTCTGTATTTGTTAAGTGGCCCATTACTTTTGAACTCTGTTTCCCACAAACTTCCTGAAACACACACACACCCCTGCTTCTCACTTGTCAACTCTTTTGTTATCAGACATTTCACATATATGACAATAGTAAAAACCCCACTATCTGTCTTGCTTGCTAACGACATATGTCTGCAGTAACAAATGCTAAGATGAAGGTTAAGGCCGTGTGTCAACTCAACTTGGTCATGACTCTCTGTGGTTTGGCAGTTATATAATGATATGATGTAATGATATGGCAGTTAAGTAATGATGTAAGCATTTTCCATTTTGTGATTTGATGTGTCATCTTCTTCTTTCACATAATGCCAACTTTTGTATAGCAACCGAGCTTTTGGAACCTGACCATGTTGCTAAGTTTATGGATGTGTGATCTACAGGGCCCAGCCCTTGATCTTGCATGGTATAGATTAATGAAGATTTAAAACCTTAAAGAGCCCTGGTGATGTAGTGGGTAGGTGTTAGGCTGCTATCCTTATGGCTGCATTCGAACCCACCAGCAGCTCCATGGGAGAATGACTGTTTATTCCCGTTAACAGTTACAGTCTTAGAAACCCACAGGGAGTTTCTGTTAGTCATCATTTAGTCAACGAGAAGGAGTTGGGAGCTGTTTATTTGTTTGTTTGAAGCCAGTCCATGGTCAGCAGTTGGAAACCACCAGCTGCACAATGGAGGCAAAGACCCGGGCTGTGCTGCTGTAGACTGCAGCCCAGAGCTGTTTACTCTGTCCGACAGCGTCACTAAACACCACATCCGTGGCAACAATGTCTTCCAGAGCAAGACCCTAAAAGGGTGATTAGGGCACACGAAGTAGCTGGAAGAATACACACTGGGGTTGTGGAAAACAGTCTGACAATTCCTTGTTACCCTTTGACCCAACTAGGTGCAGGAGAACTGAAAGCCTGGTCCACACAAAAACCTGTTTAGAAATGCTCAGAAAAACACCATCCACAATAGCCAAAAAGTAGAACTACCCAAAGATCCATCAACACATGAACGGGCACACACAATGTGAGATAGTTTTAGGATGGAACATTATTCAGCCATCAAAAAGCATAACATACGGATCCATAACATGGATGACCCAGGAAAACATGATGTTAGTGCAAGTAAGCAGTCACAAAAAGACTACCTACTGTATAACCCCATTTATACGGAATGCCCAGAATACGCAAATCCATACAGAAAGAAAATATATTAGTGGTTGCTGGAGGCTGGGGCAGGGGAAGAATGAGAAGTGACTATAAATAGACCGTTTCTTTTGGGGTGGATGAAAATATTCTGGAATTAGATAATGGTGACGAGTATACAATTTTGTGAATGTACTAAAATCCAATGTAGTCTACCCTTTAAAATGGTGAATCTTATGGTTTGAGATTTATATCTTCACGATCAAATAAGTAAGTAATTAAAAAAACGCAGCTTGAAGGATCAAAGTTAGGGTAAAAATTCACATTGGGCTTTGGGAAGGAGGATGAGAAGAAAACATCGCATAAAGACAGTTAAGAGCACCTGCTACTTCCCACCTCCCCGCTCCCCATTGGACCATGTGTAGCCCAGGGCTAAAGGAAGGCTGGCTGACTCAGAAAACCCTCCACAAGCACTTCAAAGTTACACCTAAATTTCTTACCAGTGATCCTTCCATTTAGTAACACAAGGTACTCATGGTCAGAAAGAGACTGTCGTGGCTGATGCTGCCCAGAGGAGACCATTCTTCGCTGCCACTGGATTCATATGACCCTGTCTGTCCATCCAGACTGCCCTCTGTATTCAAGAGTTCCCACAGCAATGTGCTTACTAGAACCTGAAAATCTCTGAGCTGGGCCCGGGAGGCTTAGCTCTGGATCACCTAGGCTATCCCAGGCTGTTCTGAAAACATCGCTAACCTAAAGCACCTGGTTCTTCCACACACAAGGCACCTGCTCTCACAAAATGTTTCTCAGATGTATTTCTTAACCGGGCAGAATCAGGATGGTGTATGGCTGCAGAGGTGCCAGCAGGGGGCTTCCTGGAGCAGGTCTACAGGAGTTGCATGGCTTGAGTGGATTTTGAGTCACAGAATAGAACTGGGACAGAATAGAACTGTTTCTATGGGGTTCTAAGTCTGCAATGTTCCTGGGAGCAAAATGTCAAGTCTGTTATCCAGTGGAGCCACTGGGGTTCAAATCATCAACCTATCGGTTAGCAGCTGACCAGGGAACCACCTGCCCCCAGAGCTCCTGGGACTAGGAATCTTAGCTCAAATGAGTGCCCTGGTGGGTTGGTAAGAGGCAGGCAGACTTATGTGGAGAGGTTTGAGTCCTATCAAGCAGGTGTTGTGCTTTGCTAAGTAAAGAGAAGGGACTATCTACCTTTGCTTGAAGGAGAAGAAGGGACAGGCTGGCCTTTTGGGGGCAGAAGACAAGCTTCAAGGTGAACAAACCAAACCAGTTGCCATCAAGTTAACTCTAATCCATGGCGACCCCTGTCATGACAGAGTAGAAATGTGCTTGCGATAGGTAGGTTTCTTGTGCCAACACAGCCAATGAACACGTGAGATTAATTGAAGGGCGGAGACATAAATGGCTCAGCGAGCCTCGCCTTTCTTGTCTCTTGCTCTTTGATGATCTGACCAGTGTGTGGTTCCCTTGCTTGTTTTCTGCCTCAATTTGCAAGCTACACTACCTGTGGGACACCTAACCCATGGACTGTGTCACTGTAGTTTGAGGTTCCTTCAAGACCTGCTTCGCCACACTACTGGAATTTACAACTCTTGAGCTGGGGACTGTCGGACTCTGTCATCTGGCTGACTGTTGGTGACCTGCCTTGCTGTTTGCTGCCTGTGCCTGGATAGCCTGAATTGCTCTACAGAGGACTACCCGGTGGCCCTCAAGACTTGAAGGACTGCCAGTGTACTAGATGTATCACGGAAGTGACTTTCATTGAGTTATTTGTACTGCTTTATAGATTGTTTATTTCTTCTTTCTTCTTTTTAAAATCATTTTATTGGGGG
>NW_022111378.1:5417964-5434921 GCF_000313985.2 Echinops telfairi | reverse complement strand
CTCCATTGAGTTTTCAATGGCTGATTTCTCAGCAGTTGACAGTAAAAGCATTTCTTCTGACGTGTCTCTGGATGGACTCAAGCCTACAGACTTTGGGGAGCAGCTGAATGGTGAACTGACTGCATCACCCTGGGACTCCAAGTCAAGAGCTGGGTGGCAGCAGCTCAGAGAGTGCAGGAGGGTAAGCCAATCAGCCACACTCCTGTGGAGAGCAATGAAGCGCCCACTGGGGCTAGACCATCAGATACGAAGGGGAGAAGCGGCAAGACTGAGGGTCTTAGGTGCTATGGTGAAGGAGCGTTGCATGAATTTGTAGGGTGGGCATTGGGCTGCCAACTGTAGTTCCCACTGGCACCAGTTGCTACATGGGAGGAAGATACGGCAGTCCGCTCCTGTAAAGATGGACGGTCTCAGAAACCCTATAAAGGGCTGATAGGAGTCAGAACCGGCTCAATGGCAGTAAGTCTGGGCTTGGGGTTATGTGATACGTTTAACCGAAGCTTCATTTAGAGATCACAGAAGCAGTTGAGGCCAGAGCACACCATTATGTTCTGCAGAATATTAACTGATGGGAGTTTATTGTTGTCAGGTGCTGTTCATTGATTCCAATGCACAGTGACCTTGAGTGGTGGAGCTGGCTGTAATCTTCACAGAAGCAGGTGGCCACGGGAGCCAGGTCTTTCTCCCGAGGAGCTGCAAGGTGGGTGGGAGGGAGAGGCTTCAAACCTCTAATTTCCAGGTAGCTACCAAGTGCTTCAGCAGTGCGCCCCCAGGGCTCCTTCTAGCAGCACAGGTCATTAGAAAGGACAGACTCGTGAGCAGGAGACCTGGCCAAGAGTCACCACTGTTATCCAGAGTCTGTAGCTGTGTTACATTTTATTGATTGAAATGTGTTCTTGTCAGTTTGGGAAAGGGAAAGGGTGCTCTTATGCTGCGCCCCACCCCGCTCTCAATCTCCACTCCTTTCTTTTATCGGGGAAAAGCTCAACATGGGCTCTCCAAACGAGTGTCAAAATGAAAAGGGAAATGCACCACCAAATCTCCTGTGCATGCAGTCAAGAAAGCATGCTTTGTTGTATCAAACAAGTACACTGAGTTACCTGGAATGATAAGAACATCTTTTTCTCTTTCATTCAAAAAATATCCCCTGAAGTCGTCTTAAAGTTAGTTAGCTTGCCTGCCCAAGAAAAATGCCCTTTAACCCCAGTTTGTGTGGGGTCAAGTTTACAGTTCATGAAAGATGGGGCTGATGAGTTTGTTAATGAGAGAGGAGACAAATGGTTGTACAGCTGCAAGAATGTAACCAGGGTCACTAAATTGCACATGTAGAGGCTATGTTTCCCTATGCATGCTCTCTGCAAAATAATACTAGGACAATCTTCCCTTTTCAAGAAGAAAGCAAGAAAGCATGCTTTCGTGTCAAATCCCCACATTGTTTAGAAGAGGCTCTCGGCTCTTCTCGATTCCTTGCCCACTTAGCTGGAATACCAAGAGTGTGAGCTTTGACCTTTGAAAATATGCATAAGAACAACAGTTATTACCAGACCCCTTCCAACACTTGTGTTCTGGGTTTGAAGGTTGAGGACCACAGTCTCATGTCCATAATCACATAGTCTCATGTAATTGGCAAAATTCCCCCAAATCGTTATCTGCATGGGGAGTTTGAGCAGTGACTGGAGCCTCAGAAGTTTGTGAGCAGCCATCTGAGCCACACCCCAGCTCTTGACCCACCAGGAGCCAAACAGTAAGAAGGTAACCAAAAGCGCAGAGAAGCTGGAAGTCTGCCAGAGCCACAACCTCATCGTCTGTGAGACCAGACAAACTGGATGGTGCCCAGCTACCCCCACTGACTTCCAACCAGGACTGCTGTAGTTGGTCTCACAGAGAATGGGAGAAGAACATGGAGTAGACCTGACATTTTTATTAAACAAGAAAGAAGTCAGATACACTGGAACCGTAGAGAGCAGAGGACCCCTTGAGACTAGCACCCCAAGATCCTCTTTAAGACTCTACCTGAACCTAACCAAGGAGGTTTCAAATCTCCCCTGATAATCTTTGAGTAATAGAACAGAGTGACCCCCAAACCAAGGGTATTACTTGTTTTGTTTTGTTTTTTATGAAACACAAGTTGACCCTGAAGTTTCAACTGGCCAGTTCAACATGTGTTAGATTCTAGTTAAAAGTATCTTTAATATACTGACAAGGCCAACGGAGTCAAGCCGTAATGAACAATAGGGGAGGGTCAATGAACATCATTCAAGCTAATTAGCTGAATTTTTGAAACAAGAATACCAGGCTCACAAAGCCATGATGGGCCAACTGGTGACCAGCAGGTGTGTTCATTCTGAGGCCCAAAGTCTTGCAATTAAACAATACTGTTCCCATTATTGGACTTTTTAAAAGAAAACTGTTATTATGGAAAGGGCTGCTTTTACACAAGGGATGATGTTAACAGTCACCAGTAACTCCATCTCGGTGCTTTGAGCGGTGTTCTTCTAGGACAGTTGGAGCGGCTGGGTGGCTTCTGGGGACCACCTAACCTTCTCCTGCATTGTTGAGATTGCCTTCTCAGTGTGGAAAGGAATTGGCCCAAGATTTTCTTCACATGTAGCCCAATAAAGATCACTTTCCCTATTTGGTGGAGCCTGGGGTGCGCGAAGGTAGCCTGCTTCCACAAAGATGGCAGCAGCCTTGGGTGCCTGACGGGGCAGTCCCACTCTGTCCCACAGAGTCACAGTGAGTCAGAATCAAGCCGACAGCAATCAGTTGGGTTTGGGTGTTGCCCTCTGTAGCATTCTCTCCCAGGCCCATCACTCTCTGTTCTTCGTGGAGAGCTTACGGTTTTGATTCTCACTGCAGCACTGTTGATGACCTCCAATGTAAACCTCTAGCTTGGACCTCTGTCTTGGTCTCTAAATGCAATTCAAAAGGAAAGTTGAATGTTCTTACATGACGACCCAGAAAGAGCCTTGTAGCTCAGCGAGTGTCAGTGCTGATCCAGAAAGGGGTCTGGGCATGGAGGTGCCTGGGGCAAGGGGAAAGCAGTGGGCTGGATCTCCTGCTGCCTTGGCATCAGCTGCCATCCTTGCCTCTCATGTAGACAGACAGCTTTGAAACAGCGAGGCATAAGAAGAGGGAAAACAGAGAACAAAATAATCTTGCCATCACTCCCCATCTCTTTGGAGCTCTCTGCTCTCCGGCCACCTGTGTGTCAGCCAGGAAGAAGGCCGGCACCTGGAGAATGAAGAAGCTCTCTTCTACAGTACTGTCCACACCCCATCCTGCAGTAGTGGTCACTAAAGTTAACCGAAGCCCACTACCACCAAGTCTATGCCAATGCACAGCCATCCTATACAGGGTGTTGGAGACTGTCCATCTCTGCAGGAGCAAGGAGACTCAACTTTCTCCTGAAGAATGGGTGGTGGGTTTGAACTGCCAACTCTGTGGTTAGCAGTCCAACACTTACCCAAAAGAGCCACCAGGGGTCCTTGGTCAATAAAGCAGAAGACAGAGATGTGGGGAAATAAGCAGAAACTCGGAAGCAATGGATTCTCCTGTATGCTTATACCAAGGCACCCTCCACCATGGTTGATTGTTTGATCTCAACTTCCCTAAGGACCCCCCATGGTAGAACAGATATTCAACATCAATATTTTTACTAAGGGCCTGTCTTATATTGCTAATAATGTCTGTGCCTGAGTCCACCATTACCCTATACTATTAGTTCCACTTTAGAGACACATCAAGATGGCCTTACCAGGTAACCGGATGGGCTTCCACGGGGCGGAATTTGGCACGTAGGCATGCTTCGTGGCGGTGACGATCAGCTGAGTGCCCAGCTTATACGGGAACTTGATGAAGGCCACACCATCTGTCCCTGAGGTGCCAGAGGCAATGGAGACCTGGTTGGTGAAAATCTCAATGAGAGCGTCCGTCACCGGCTGATGGGTGCTGGCGTCACTGATGTGGACCTTCAGTGTCACTTCTGGGAGAAGGGAAAACACAAAAGAACACTTGCTATGAACAAGGAAACTTTTTCAGCAATTCAGGATGTTGTTAGCTACTGCCAAGTTGTCCCAACTCCTGGTGACTCCTTGCAACGCGGACAAAATGCTGCTCAGACCTGCGCCACACCTAGCACTCCTCCACGCCCAATGTGGACTGAACCACGTGATTCACAGGGTTCTCATTTTTGAAAGCAGATCAGCTGGCCTTTCTTTCTAGTCTGTCTTAGTCTGGAGGCTCGGCAGAAGCCTGTTCAACATCATAACCACACACAAACCTCCAATGACAAAGGGTGTTGGCTGGGTATGAGATGTGTTTAGCCAGGAATCCAACCCACGTCTCAGTGGAAGATAGGAATTCTACCACTGATCCTCATGCATAATTGTGATCAGCCCACTGCTATGGGAGTTGAATTTGATCCAATAGGGCACAGAGTTTCCCAGACTGTAAATCTTTAGAGGAGCAGACAGTCGTACCATTCTCCCCCGGAATAGCTGGAGGGTTTGAACTGCTGACCTTGTAGTTAGCAGCCCAATGCTAAAACTATCAAGTATCCATATCTTGTAATAAGAAGTCGAAACATGATCTGCTAAGACAATGTAGGTCTACATCTGAACTATGAATCATTTTAACCAGGGAAATAAATTCCCCTCTCAGAAATCCCTGTTGATTTCACATTTTCTTTGAAAGCATTGTCTGTCGCCAATTACTTCCTTTCTTTCTCCAACCTGCTTGCACCAGCAAATAACAGAAAGAGCAAGTCTGCCCCTTTAAGACCCTGGGCACCAAACACAATACTCTCATCTTTCTCAAGGTCACCAGCACACACAGCCGAAAGTTTCACCTTGGCACAGGCCGCTAGAGGAGGGGCACTGCAAGCTACGAGACGGGCAGCCACCTCCCTGCACCGTCCTGGGCAACAGGGACAGAGCAAGCCAGGGTCTTTACGCTGGCAATCATGACTCTAAAGCTGGAAACCATGAAACTTAAAATTATTTGTAATAACAATAATACATCTGCAAATGGGAGGACCCAAAGAGAGGGGTCAGAGAAGACTAGAAGGAGGAGGAGGACGAGAAGGCGAAAAGGCTTGAGAACGGAGATGAAGTCAATTCTGTGCTACTGGCACAAAACAGATCATGACTGTGCGAAAGGAGCAGGTCCCGAGACATGCTCAAAAATTAAAACGGAATAGATGGTTTGCACTTATTTGCACGATGAATATTTACTGAGCTCCCACTCTGTGCCAGCGATTACATTCTCCACTTCTAAACAAAAGGTTGGCAGTTAGGATCTACCAGTCTTTCCTCAGATGAAAGCAAGTGACTGAAAGAGTTTCAGGTTTGGAGACCCCAGGGGGCGTTTCTATTCTGCCCTGTGGGGTCCCTAAGAGTCTGAATTGACTGGGGCAGTGGGTTTGGTTCAGGCAGTGCACATAGCATTGGGGAAGACGTGTGAGTAAAAAGGCAAGCACTATGCCTGAGGGGAAGTTTGGCACAACAGAGGCAGTTAAGGAATTTGCTTGTGAAAAGACCTAGAGGCAAGAAACAGCCTTGCTCAGAACAGAGATGGGTCTGAAGAGCTGGATTTAGGTGGGAGGGTCATGGAGCCCACATTGAGAGACAGGCTAGAGAGGTAGATAAGGCCGGATAGCTCAGCTGATTCCTTCTTCATAGCTTGTTCTCAGGCTTTGCTGAAACCTGTCCACTGTGGGGGACCCTGGCTGGTATCTGAAATACTAGTGACATAGCTTCCAGCATCACAGCAACACAAAAGCCAGCCCAGTACAACCAACCAACGGACAAGTGGTGGCAAGGCTTTCTAAGCAACCCAACAGGTTGATTTTTCGACCTTCAGGACAATGGGAACAAAGGTGTTAAAGAAGGGGGCGAAAATCCAATTGGTGTGACAGAAGTATCTGACCCTGGTGAAGACTGGATCAGAGGAGGCAGGAGACTGAACATGCAGGTAAGGGACCTCTGTCATAGCCCAGGAAAGAGATGACGGTGGGCAGCAAGGACCCTGATTCCAGAATGATCTGGAGGAACAACTGAGAGGAGTGTCCTGCTCCAACAAGGCTTCTCTGCTCAGGTGGGAGGGGAGTAGGTGGTGTCCAGAGCACTCCTGGTAACCTGGGGGAGGGAGGCAGGGCACGGGATAGCCAAGAATGGCAAGATGATCAGGGGACCTTTGGTGTCTAGCTCAGTGAGTGTCTACCCACAAGGCTGGCGAAAGGTGACAGGTGGCTGGGTGAGCAAGCCAAGAGCAAGGAAGCTTGAGGGTGCCGGGAGGAAGGTCAGAGCTGGGTCTCCATGCGGCCCAGCATTAGATATTGATAGATAATGCACACTCCGGGGTTAAGCCCAACCCACCAAGTACTAGTCCCATGGCTTTGAGCAAGCACCTGAATCCCTCTAGGTCTCCGTCTCCCTCATCTGTAAACTGGGAATGCTAACGACGCACGTCTCCCAGCATTGTTGAGAAGATCGGAGGAGAGAATGCAGGTGGAAACACCGGGCATAATGCCTGATAGGAACACACTCACGGACTCCATACACTGCTATTGTTGTTATTCCAGTGCGTCTTTGAAGGCATTCACAACCACAGTGTTAGAGGGACAGGGCCCAAAGAGAGGGGTGGAGTGGGAAAAGGTATAAAATGCAAGGGATGAGTCATCCCTCTCAGCATAGTAATACCTTTGGGCCCAAAGCTCAATGCTACATTGGAAGGGGGGTCAGGGGAGGGAGGGGGAAGAGGCAACACATCAGAAAAGAATTTCTTTGGTTCAAGAACTTCCACTTTGGTCACTTACTAGCCACTTGTCTTATTTACGACATTAATGCAACCTTCTCCATACTGGACATTTCAGTCAGTCCATGAAATTTTTATGTATTGAAAATACATTTCCATGTACCTATTTTCTCATGTATTGATTTCATACATTTCTTATCCAGGTGACCACTGAGAACAGCCAAAGACTCTCAGACCCAGGTACTAAAAGATTTCCACCTCCTAAGTCTTGCAAACCCTTTTACAAAGAAAAAAAATAATAGACAAATGCTACAGAAACCCAGGCTGGCTCCAAGAAGGCCAGTTGCTCTGGAGTTGATCCCGACTCACGGCGACCCCGTGTGTGTCAGAGTGCCTACCCCACAGGTGTTGTACTGGCTGAGTTCTCAGGAGATTACCAGATCTTTCTTCTGCGTTGCCTCTGGATGGATCTGAACCAACAATCTTTTGTTTGCACTACCCAGAGACCTGTATCATCATACCGGAGGAAGCCATGCCCAAAGGGGGAAGAACTCGACCCCAGGCAGATGTGCTCAGACATGAACTAGAGTCAATTCCCTCCATCCTTACTAGGGCTACCTTCATGCCGACTTGCTGATGTATACCCCCACCCCCCAATCCAAACACCCTTTAAAACATTAATAAATCATTTTATTGGGGGCTCGTACAGCTCTTAAAACAATCCATATACCAACTGGATCAAATACATTTGCACACATGTTGCGATCTTCATTTTCCATACATTTTCTTTCTGCTTGAGCCCTTGGTATTAGCTCCTCCCAAACACACTTTTTAGCTTGGCCTTTCTCATCTCAGGGAGAAATTACACTAAGTTATTCCAAAAATGAAGTCAAGCTTCATTAATAGTCACAGAGTGGAATCCTCAAGAACAGGGCAAGTGGGAGGGCGGCATTGATGATTTATGCAGTTTTATGGTAATGCAGCATTTACTAACAATTGGGATGACAACATTTCTCCTCTCCTCTCTGTGTGCTAAGGGGGATTAACAGTAACAACTCCGCAAACCCACTGCTGTGGAGTAGATTCTGACTCATAGGGACTGGACACAGGATTTCCTAGGCTGTAAATCTTTACAGGAGCAGACAACCTCATTTGGCTCCCATGGAGCAGCTAGTAGGTTTGAGCAGCTGACGCTGCAGTCAGCAGCCTAACACGTCATCCACTGTGATACCAGGGCTAAGGTAGTTACGATTTGGGGCAAAGGGTGGAACTGAAGAATTTATGAATAAGCAAAGAACAGAGGCATTTTGACTGTTACCCATGTCCTAGATTCTACCACTTGAATTTCATCTAAGGTAGTACAGATAGCCTGGTTTCTCTTCTAAAATTACAATGAGACCTGTCAGGGCACTCGCTTTCCCAGGTCTCAAAAGTTTTCCGCCTTTGAGAGTGCAGTCTTACCATGTT
Organism: Echinops telfairi; assembly: GCF_000313985.2. Taxonomy (NCBI): domain Eukaryota; kingdom Metazoa; phylum Chordata; class Mammalia; order Afrosoricida; family Tenrecidae; genus Echinops; species Echinops telfairi. The sequence goes on along the minus strand of NW_022111378.1, from coordinate 5,426,698 downwards.
TCTATCACTCTTTTCAGGGGCATATATTTGACTTTCCTTCTCTGACAGGTTTCTGCCTTACATGGATGCCATGTTTTGCAGATTTTATTGTGTCCATCTGGAGGGAGATTATTGTGCCATCGCTTTGGATGTGAAAGGAGAACCTAACATGGTTAGGTAATCATTACAAACCACTGGGCTACCATTTCTTATAGGAGAACCTCTTAGATCATCCATTCAAGAACAAGCAAACTCATTCCCAACAACACAATGTCTGCCAGGGAAACAATCTGATGAGGCGGTGAAGCACTATTGACTGAAACTATTCAGATAAAAAGAAGATCGTATAAATGGCCACAAGACTCCCGATGCGTTGAGATTCACTATGCTTCTTTGCTGGTCAGCACTCTTGCTAAACGGGGGCCTCTGAGCAGCATGCTTTTACTCTCCGCCCTGCACAACCACCGCGGAGTCCTGCTGGTTTTGATTCTAAAATCAAGTCTCAAAACAGGCCTTCCTTTTTCCCCACCCTTGTTAGCATTGCCCTCTTTTAGCCCCCATAATCTGCCACCCAGACTGCTGCTCAGTCTCCCAACACAAACTGCTACTGTCTTCAGATGAGACCTCTGAGATCAACCCTGGACACCGAGCCCACAGAGAACCTTCGACGACACTGATCTGACCACTTCTGCCTCCCTCCAGCTCCTCCCAGGACCCACTCCCTAATCACCAGGCAACTCGGCCTGGCACGGGGGCCAAATCTAGACTGATGCCTATTTTTAGGGTCCCTGAACTAAGAATGGTTGAAAACATGGTCGCGTGCCATGTGAACATTATCTGCAATCTCACTTTCATCTTCCAGCAATAAAGTGTCACGGGTCCCCGGGCCCCGCCAGTCACTTACGCCTGGCCGATGGCTGCTCTGGCGCGACAATGGGGCCATTCAGCATATGCCTTGGAGACTGTGGTTACGACCCAGGCTTCTGAGCCCATAAAAGCCTAATATATTACAACTGGCCCTTTAAAGAAGGTTGTCCACCTCTAACCTAGAGGATGGAGTCCTGGGTGGGGTAATGATTACACGCCCAACTACCACCTGAAAGGTCGGTGGTTCCAAAGCACCCGGGGGTGCCAGGGAAGACTGGCTTTCAAAGGTTGTGTGAAGCTGAGAAAGCTCTCTGGGGCAGCGCCACGAGTAGGCATCAACGCCATGGCAGCTAGCAACACCCCCACCGCCCCAACCCAGGATGCACTGTCAGGCCCCTCCAGGGTCAGACTGCCTGCCTCACAGACACCCCACAGACGTTTTCTATTGACACTTCCTGTCTTCGGAGGTGATGTCTCTCCACAGCGGTACTTTCATGCGGCTAATTCCCATGCATTCCTTCGCCATCTCAAAATCTACTCAAGACACAGAACTCTGGACGCTCAACGCTGGACCTTCCCCTCATAGAATCGGAAGCCCCCACCTTTGTCCTCAAAAATCCTCCGCATCCACGAACATGGCTTCTGGGTTTCTGTTTCCGAGCTGACAATGGGCCCGCTCTGGGCAGCCCTGGGGCGTAGTGGTTAGACGTTGACTGGGCCTCTACTCCCGTCAACAGGTGCCATCTCGGACACCCACAGGGGTCGCTGTGAGTCAGCAATGCCTTGATGGCAGCGAGCTGGGTAGACGATGGTGCTCAGAGAGGACACAACCCCTGACCTTGAGGAGTTTTCCATTTGAGTTATTGAAACAAATAAATATCCAAGTAAGAGGACGAACTGGGAGGAGTGCCCCAAAGAGGCCTCTTCCAGGGGGCGTCAGGTAATCTCTGGCACGAAAAGCGACAGAGGCGGGTGTGTGTGTGTGTGTGTGTGTGTGTGTGTGTGTGAAAACCCCAGTGGGTCTGAGTTGGATAAAGCCTGGTGAAGCCGGAGCTCTGAGCAGAGGCCCTCATGCCTGAAGCTGAACAGTCCAGATCATGCCTTACAGCATGCTGTGTGGCCTGCAAGCCCCCTGGGAGTCTCCTTTGAGGTACCCTTGAAGCTGTGTTATATGCTTTTCCGTTTTTCAGTATATGAAACCCAGGATGGAGGAATATACACGGACAGCAAGTAGAATAAGGGGTGCGGGGCGAGGGGGGATACAGTAGTGGGGGTGGGATAAAAGGGAGAGGATGTCAAGGAGTCCATGTAGACAAAGAATGTTTGGAAACATTGTGGTAGCAATTGTACAATTCTACTTGGCATGATTGACATACGAAATGATATATGTATTGAATCCCAACTGATAATAATAATAATAATAATAATAATAATAATAATAAACAGAAGCATCTCCTTTTGTGAAATTCAATGTCACGACCTTAACATCTTATCTGGTATCTACAGCCCTTCCATAAGCATTTGCACAACACCTGGATGCCGGAGTGTAACTACGTCCGCGTGCTGAGCTAACCAGTAAAGCGAGGAGCCTTCAGCACTGTCATCGGGCGCCTACATGTAAGTATAAGGGAAATTAAAAAAAAAAAAGATTGAAGCTACGGAAGGCACCATTCACGTGCCCAAGAGCCACATGTGGCTGGTGGTGCCCCTCTTGGACAGCACAGATAGAAAGTATGCATCAGGGCAGCGAGTTCCAATCGACAGGAGGTCCTGACAGTGCAGGGCAGACTCTCATCTCCTCCGTCAGCCACGGCCCGAGCACTCAGGACAGCGCCCAGCATATATAAGCAACCAACAAGCATGGTGAACTAATGATGACAACTAATAGCGAGCAGGCATTTCTTATTAGCACTTGGTACATGACCTAGTCGCTCTGCTTTCTGTTTTTGTTGCTGGCGTTTTGTTTCTTACTCCCTACTGCATGATATAAAGGCTAGCACCATTCACTAGAACAGGCGTCCTCAAACTGCGGCCCGCCAAGGACATTTATCCAGCCTGCCGGGTGTTTTTGCCCCATTTGTTTTTTCACTCCAAAATAAGATATGTGCGGTGTACATAGGAATTTGTTCATAGTTTTTTTTCTAAGCTATAGTCTGGCCCTCCAACGGGTCTGAGGGACAGTGAACTGGCCCCCTGTTTAAAAAGTTTGAGGACCCGTGCACTAGAAGAATATTAACTAGTCCAGGCAATCCACTGATTGCTATTAGTGAGATCAGTCACTGTACGCACGAGAGTAGAGACGGTGAGCTATTCAGACTAGAAGAAAGGAAACACGGCTCCGATTTGAAGGGGTTGGGGAGAGAGGTGCTAAGACTAATCCACACCAGACCATCAGCTTGAGTGTAAAGAGCAGTTCGACTGGGTCAGACAGAGTGAAAAGAGCTGAAAGGATCCACAGAGCTAGAAGTGACAGTCCAAGTTGTTGCTGTTGCTTTGAAAAGGTACGGCACTGTGGAATCGGTAGAGGCACCCCGGTGTAGGTACATACTGGATGGATACTGGTGCTGATGGTGGTTCATGGAATTCCCCGGGGAACTGTTCCTTGGAAAAGATGAACGTTGAAGCCGAGCCCGGACATCTGCCTACCTTGGTGGCGAACCCCAGTATCCTGTGACTAGTCTCTCCCTCCACCTGGGGATGCCATCACAGCGTGAGTTCTGCTGAAGGGCCAAGCCTGAAAGTTCCTTTCCCCATCAACTCTTAGAGCTCCGGCAAAGAAATGCACGTTGGCCCTGCTCCTCAGAAGGCTCTGGGCAGAGTCAGGAAGCGGAAAACCAACCGCCAGGGAGCTAATTCTTTCTCCGCCATGACTCAGAGGTCTTTTGCTCTTGGCAAACCCCCTGAGCTTGGCTCTTTGGGCACAAACCAGCCATTTTAAGTGTTACCAATAGCATCTGCTTTGTGGGTAGAAAACTAAACATGATCTTTGGGTCCAACATCATCTTTTAGTCATTTCCTCTATCTCTGCCACAGATTTAGAACTAAATGCAACAAGACCGGTTCAAATTGTTGGCTTGGGAGAAGGCGCCTCAACACAGCAAGTCAAGGGCAAACATAATGACAGAGGCAAACGAAGGAATGGTGGCATGTCGGTTACAAGCACATGGAAGAGCCCCACCCACGCCCCACCCCCGCCCCTTCAATCAAGACCGAAGCAGTGAAAGGGCCACAAAACAACGCTTATCATGTTGAAGGGGGGGGGGGGGTTCTCTTTCTTCTCTGATAGGAGCCTGGACCTTCCGTTAGTTTCTGTCAAATAACAAAATGAGGCACTGATTTCCTAACTTCTCATGCCAACTCCCAAACCAACATTCTCCGTCTCTCTCTCTCTCTCTTAAAACCACCAGAGATGGTCATCCGAATAGCCCTGCCCAGACAGAAGCATCACACGGGGGAGAGACGGAGAAACAGGGGGTGTTCCAGAATACAGAGCTCGCTGTGGCTTTCATGGGAAACAGCGAGGAAGAACTCACACCTTCTTTACAACTCTACCCCTGAAAGGACGGCTTCACACACTGTGCCCTTATCTTGGAGGAGAAAATGAAGTTCATGCACACCATCTTTTTGTTAACTTTTCATCTGTTTCTGCCAAAGTTTTTGGCTCCTTTGATCAGCATAGGCGCCCTGGTGGCATAGCGGTTACTCTTTGGGCTGCTAATCACAAGGCCAGCAGTTTGAAACCGGCAGCCAAGCCTCGGGAGAAAGGCGAGGCTTTCTACTCCCATAAAGAGTCACAGTGCTGGAGACCCACAGGCGCAGCTCTTCTACCCTGTCCTGTAGGGGGAACAGGAGTCGGCGTCGACTCGATGGCAGCGAGTTTGGTTTTTTAATCAGCTTTTTTAACATTCTCCCAACCTGCCTTTTTTTCTGAGGTTTTAATTCTTTTTCCTTCCTGTTGGGTGTTAACAGTTGGTTTCCTTCGCAGCCTATCCTAGAGGAGAACCCAGCATTTGCTGGGCTGGACCGAAGGGGAGCTGTAGAAAGAAGTCACTTCCACCAGGCAGCTCAAGCAACGGCTCCTGTCCCCAGATGCCAGGAGCCCCTGGGCTGCTTCATCCGGCCAAAGCAGCTGAAAAAGGAGTGAACCGACGAAGCCTTCAGCACTAGGATGAGCTATATTTAACCCGCATTCTGGGGCATTGTAATAGCCTGCCTTCTCTTTGTAACACAATAAAGGATTTCTTGATCACGCAAAAACATTTTCCAAATGAAAAGTAATTTTAAGTGTTATCAGAGCCTTTGCTTTTATTACCCCATGCTCCTTGGGGGTACAATTCGATAACCACCTGCATGTTCCAAGCGTTTCCATGTCTTCGTGCAGCAACTGAATTCACACATGGAGATGTGTAGCTAATGTGCTAAGGGCTGACTCTCCAGCCACTGATTTCATTTCTTTTATAAACATAGCTTTCTCTACCTCATAATCTGGTGCAATTAGAGGGCACTTTATGCTACACTAGCGTTAGCTTGTCATTTGGCTTCTCCAGGCCCCCAGAGGGATTGCGTACCTTAGGTTGTTGGAGTTGATTCTCTTCTCGAAATAAGAGCTGTAGCGGTGTAGTGGATACGCAGTGAGCTGAGATCCGCATGGAGGGCAGTTCAAAACCACCAGCAGCTCTGAGGGAGAAAGGCTGGGCTTTCTACTCCCGTAAAGAGTTACAGTCTGAGAAACCCACAGGGGGTCGCTGTGAGTCAGCCTGGACTCCATGGCAGTGAGTTCAGTTTGGTTTGGTCTTCCAAGGAAGCTTTTTCTTTTTATACCTAAAAGCTGCTCAGACAGCTCAATGAAAACCTGCTACAGCGTGCTCGCATGCTATTACAGTAGCTGCACCAAAGTCACCCTTGGGTGTGTTTAATTCTGTAATACGCAGTATGGTGCTTTCTCTGCAATGACCACGCCTCCTGCCTGCCACTGAGAGTTGAAAAAAGGGCAAATGGGAGGGAGAGAACAAGGTTGCACAGAGCTGGACGTTTCCTGGCTTCACGCTGGCCCCTCGGCAGCTGTCCTCCATGTAAACGCCTTTTGCTCTGGATTGTACCACGCACCGTCCTCCTTGTGACGAAGTGCCAGTGAGTCGATGTGCCACGTCGACCCCACATACACAGGAGAACTGCCCACTGTGGTTCCTAGGCTGTGGGGCCAGATCATCAGACCTTTCTTCAACGGAGGTTCCAACTTACAACCCTTGAGTTAGCAGCTGGATTCTCCTCCTTTGCAGCACTCGGTCCCGTCCACGTCTCTATTGATCTGTGCTCACAATGTTGGATACAGAATCCCCACCCATGAGGGGGCCCCCTCCACTTTTTAAATGCGTCCTTTTCATTTTCAGAGGAGGATGGTGCTCTCTAGACTTCCACTTGACTTTCACTCAGAGAAGCATGCTGCCGCCCTGGGAACTCCCAATACCACTTTGTGTCTTTCCGGGTCCTACAGACTGGCGACTGACTGCGATGCTACACCTTACAAAGAGACAGCTATGTGGTAGATTCAACAGCTGCCACTTGCGTTTGGAATAGGAAAAGAAGAGGTTTGTGCAGCCAGTCACTGCGTGCTGTTCATGTGCCATGCCCACCATCTGCATGGCACGTGCCTGGAGCTTCTTCCCTACTGTAGTCTCGATGGGCTCTGCATACAACCTGCATCCGCTCACACAAACCCCTCCTCTCTCTCTGTGTGTCCCATACATGCACTTCTGTCTGGGCAGGGCTACCTGGCTAGCTCTGGGCAACCAGTGATACTTGTTTTCTCTTTATAAGAAAGTTGCATGAGATCAAATTGATAGTCAGATTATTAATAGCTTCTGGTCCACATCACCAAGTTGTCAAGAATGTTGACATACACAATAATAAACACAACATATACAGAAATTATGATGCAAGCGGGTTTTAAAAGTTCATGGAAAAATGGAATTCAGTGACAACAGAATTTCCCTGGAAAGCCCCCGGGCTGATATCCATGTTGATATATAACAATTGCCCTTTGATTAGTTTCAAGTGACAGGACACCTTTCTTCCCTTAAACACTCAATAATGGAAGTAGAAACTCTAATACTCAAATACTAATGACTGCCTATAAATTCTTAGCAAAGTACCCACTTAATGCGCGTCTATCAGCCAGTGACTACCCTCTAGAGGACAGCTGCTAATGGGGCTGGCTGAGGCCGGGCTGTACTTCATTCAGTTGTGCACGGAGTCCTCCTGAGGTGGGGGCTGAAATGATAGCAACTAACTAACAACAACAACATCCAGTAACCACTGAGTCAGCAGAAGAAGTCCGTCTCTGCTACAGCCTCCTGTACCGGATGAGGCTCTCTGATGCTTCCGGAGCAACTGCAGACTAGTGACGACTTTCTGGCAACTCATACCCCGTTTCCCCCAAAATAAGACAGTGTCTTATATTAAATTTTGCTCCCAAAGATGCGCTAGGTCTTATTTTCAGGGGATGTCTTATTTTACCATGAAGAATACGGTACACATTTATTGTTTATTTTTTTATTAAAAGAGATCTCGCACTTCCTGTCTGCTCCGACTACGCTGCAGCCAACAGTGAGCTGTGCGGCGGTGCCTGCCACTATGGTCCAGAGTCCAGAGTTATGGTAGCTTCAGGGGGCCTTATTTTCGGGGAGGTCTTATTTTCAGGGGAATACCTTATATTTCAGCGAGAGGCAAAACTGTAAGTAGGTCTTATTTCAGGGGGATGTCTTACTTTTGGGGAAACAGGGTAGGTTAGTTAGGCAAGTGTCTCAGGCTAATCCAACATAAATGCTGACTTACCTGCTTTGACCGTACATCGTATATTTATAATCAGGTGTTCACAGGCATAACTAATTTTCCCATAAGCTCCCCTCAACAACAGTTGACTCATCAGCTGTATGTACACCTGACAGCAAGGTGAATCGGTACCACCAGTCCGAATTTGGTGGTATGGGGACTTGCTTAGATGGAATGTTGAAGTCCTGCGTGAAAATACGCTGACTTCCTTTTGAATTTTGGAGAAATTCTTCTCCAAAACATTTTTGGAAATTGCTTCTCTAGAAAAATTTCAAACCAATTTAAAATAAATGACTATTTTGGTGGCTCAAAAGAAATAAGAAGTGATGTAGTTAGTGTACCTCCAAATCAAACCAAAGCTAACCAACCAACCAACCAACAAAAAAAACCTCCAACCAACCAAACGCACTGCCATCAAGTCAGTTCTGACTCATGGCAACTCTATAGGACCGGGCAGAGTGTCTCTGGCTCTCAGAGACTGCAGCTCTTCACAGGAGTCGAAAGCCTCACCTTTCCCCCTCCGAGGGGCTGGTGGATTCCAACTGTTAACTTTGAAGTTAGCAGTCCAATGCATAACCACGACACCACCAGGGCTCCTACTGTGTGTGTGTATCTATCTGCATCTAAAGATAGACATTTTTAATAGGTTTTGGTCCAGGGCTAGGTGAAGAGCAAAATCACATGGCATTTATTTTGAATAAAGAATGCTTAAGACCTTTATTATTATTTTTTAAGCAAGTCGTTTTACTCTCTTGTAAGAGAACATTCAGAAAGTGCTAAATGAGGCTACCAAAATGATGTTAAATATAGTCAGAGAAAGCTGGGGTTCCAACGTTAGGAACTTCTCCATAAAAATCAGCGCATAAACTTTAACCTAACAAGATGGCTTTCACGATGTATACATGAAAGAGTAAATATGATACAGAAAGTGTTTACAACGCTGCACATAGTAACTATAACTACTGAACGAGAGCATGATGATAATAAAATAGTGTGGCGGTTACCACAGCCGGTGTTGGTAGGAATCTCTCTACAAGAAACACTTCAGTGTTCACAA
>NW_022111378.1:5413700-5417864 GCF_000313985.2 Echinops telfairi | reverse complement strand
TCAAGAATCTGGAGCTGCTAAGTTAATGAGCACGATTAAGCATGTCTATAAAATGAACTTTCACACCTTAGCTAAGCCTCAAAGATCTTCTAGGAGCTGCTAGTGGCATGGCTGCCAAGGAAATCTTATGATTGGGGTGTGTGTGTGTGTGTGTGTGTGTGTGTGTGTGTGTATCTAGCTACATCTACAGAGGTACATTTTTAACAGGCTTTGGTCTAGGGCTCGATGAAGAGCAGAATCATCTGGCATTTATTTTGAATAAAGAACGCTTAAGACCTTTATTATTATTTTTAGCAAGTCATTTTTCTCTCTGGGAAGAGAACATTCAGAAAGTGCTAAGTGGGGGCTAGCAGTGAGGAATCTGAGTCATCAGGTGCTTCTGGAATTAAGGAAGCAAGGCACAAGAAGCAAGCTGAAGGGGCCTTTGGAAAAGGTTGTGAACGCCCCAACTGTCTGAATCTCTTTGGCATGAATTATTATGACTCCAAAAGGTCCTTCAGGCAGCTGAAGTTGAGTCAATGCAGTGATTCTGCACATGTACTTATATTTTCAAATAGACACTTATCAAGCCACACTGAGCATAATTACTAAATTGATCGGTTGGTTGTTTCAGACCCATCCGCTGCCTTCTCGCCAATGCTAACTCACAGTGACCCTGAAGGACAGGGGAGAACGGTCCATGGGATCCTGAGGCTGCAAATCTTTGGGGAAGCAGATTGCCTCATCTTTCTCCCTTGGAATGGCTGGTGGACTTGACCCACTGACCTTTTGGTTAACAATCCAAAGCTGAACCCACTGCTCAACCAGAGTTCCTTTCTGTTTTAGGAGATTTGAAAATACCTCGGCATATACACAGGAGAATGAGGTAGCAATCTGCTCCCATAAAGACTTCCATCCAATGGGGCAGTTCTACATTCACCTACAGGGTGACTGTGAGTTCAAATCAACTCAGTAGCAATGGGTTTTGTTTGGAGAAATGGGCAATACTGCTCCCAGAGGGGGTGCTAGAATGATGGGGGGCCGGGCAGCAAAAGCAGATAACTACAATTTAACCTGGATTATAGGATTATGGGATTAAAGTGCAATAGTTTTTCATTGACAGGGTGGTGGGGGTGAGGTGTGTTGAGTACTTTTTAATTTTTTTTCCTGAAAAGGGGGAAGTAGGCCAAATACATTTGGGAACCTATGGACTGAGGTCTTCACTATGAACATTAAAGACCACTTGTTAAGTGTTGTCAAGTCAGTTTCAGCTCATAGAAACCCACGCACAACGGACTGAAACATGGCCAGGGCCTGCACCACCTTACCGAGTTTGAACGGTGTCCTTGCTGCTGACCCTGACCAAGCACGATGTCTTTCTCCAGGGACTTAGCCTTTCTGATAACTGCCCAAAGTACATGGGATAAAGGTTTGCCATCCTCTCTTTTCTCTTAGTGATAGTCTTGGAAACTCACAGGAGCAGCTTTACCTTGTCCTGTAGGGTCGCTACAAGCCCCCATCAACTCAATGGCAATGAGACTGCATGTTTCCTAAGGAGCATGCTGGCTGTACTTTTTCCAAGACAGATTTGTTAGTTCTTCTGGCCAAGCCCCGCGCCCCCCCCGCCCACAAACAAACAAACAAACAAACAAACAAACAAACAAACCGAGCTCCCTGCCACTGAGTTGATCCCAACTTACAGCGGCAGAGCACGTCCCCTTTTTGAGGCGGTGCAAATCTTTAGGGGAGCTGGGAGCCTCATCTTTCTCCTGCAGAGCAGCAGTGGTTTCATTCACACTGCTGGCCTTGCGGATAGCAGCCCACAGCACTACTCACTGCGCCCCCAGGGCTCTCTTTGACTTCTGGAACCCCTGGCATTCAGTACTCTTCATTGACACTACAATTCAAACTCTTCTCTGCCTTTCTCACCTTTTGCTCATGAGGTGGTTGAAAACACCCTAGACCTCACGGTGACATCTGGGCTTGTTAGCACTTGAAACGGGTCCTTTGCAGCAAAGTCTCTCAATTTGAGGAGGGCTTCGGTGAACCTCAGTAAGCCCGTGGTAATCCTCATTGAGTAGGCATGTGTTGGGAAACAACATCAAAGTGGTGAGCAGTTTTTAAATTCTCACTAAGTGCCGTTATGGTGGGGCAGGGCCTGACCTCCCTTGGTCACAGACGAGGAAACATCACGTAGTGGAGCCAGGGCTGCACCAGCAGATGAGTCTCAAGCAAAGGTCGGGCAGTCTGATGCCCCATGCTCTGAAAAACATACCTTTTTCTTTCACATTTTTTTCTGATACTAAATGGAGAAACAATCGAAGTTATCCAGGATTTCATTTTATTTGGATCTACATTCCATGTCCATGGAAGCACCAGTTAAGAAACGGAAGACGTTTCTTGGATCATAGATGAAGCTGTCCACAACTAATTAGGTTGCATAGAAAATTCTTCATTTTCTTTCACACCTATTACCAAACATCCCCAAAGGCAGAGAGCTAGGGTGTGTTAGTCTGGGTACTTTAGAGAAACAAATCCACAGAAACTCATGTATAAGGGAGTTTTATGTAAATGTTAAGTGCTCATCAAGAAAACATCCCAACCCAGTGCTGCCCAAATCCACAAGTCCAACATTAGCCCACTAACTCATATGTCCAACACCAATCCACAAAGTCCTCCTCCATTTTACAGAACACACACTATGATGCTGACTGCAGGAGGAAAGCCGAAATCAATGAACTTATAAGCATCTTGGCACTGGCAGGGGTCTCCACATGGCCGCTCCAGCACCCAGGGTTGCATCGAGGTAGCTCCATGTGGCTGCTCCTCAGGGAAGTCTTGCAGGAAGTGAGCCTTGCTAGCTAAAGCAGGGAACTGGCTAAGGCAGCGACCATCAGAAAGCAAGAGACCGAGAACTAGAAAGGCAAGGCTCACCGAGCCATTTATTTCTCCACCCTTCAATTAACCCCACATGTGTTTATCAGCCAGGTTGGCACAATAAATTAACTACCTCACGGGGGAATAACAGAAGCCCATTTGGGGAGATAAGTGCTTGTGGGTTTCGTGTTGCCACACATTTTGTGAGGGAGATACTGCCTGCTGCCATCGTTGCAGTGATGTCCGTGACAGTGAACAACCTTTCACGACAGATATCCTATCGCCCTCTGGAGCAGCGGGCAGGCATGCTTACTGCTGGCTATAAAGGGCTCAGACTCTCTAAGGCCAGAACGGGTTTTCCACCCCTGTATGTGTGCAGGCAGCTCCTGGCCCTTTTGGTATTGCTCTCTGTGACATGGAAAGCTCAAGCAGCTGTAGAAAACTGCTGACACCCTCCCTGCTCCTGCTCCAACGAATGAAACGTCCTTGGTCTTCTATCAGCAGTCTCCCCAACTTGTTAGTGCACTCGCTCAAACTCCCAGCTATCAAGTTCATTCTGGTTCACAGCAACCCCATGGATGGAGTAGATGGAGTAGAACGGCCTCTGTAGGTGTCTGAGATTGTAATTCTTCATGGTAGAAAGCCTCGTCTTTCTCCTGAGGAAGCCCTGGTGGTTTCAGACAGCTGGTCTTCGGGGTAGCAGATCAACAACTAAGTGCGACAGCACCAGGGCTCCTCTAGTAGGACAGAATCACAGGCCCTTCCCATGACTGACAGCCATGGAACGTCAGGAATTGGCAAGTTACTGAGACAGGAAAGAAGTGGGATCGGAACCTCAGAGGGAGCACAAGAGAGTCAGCGTTAAAACAATTGAGGTAGGGCAGTCCCAAGTTTAAGTCTATACTTAACTATAGTTTTGGCTGTAAAAGTTCCTTTTTACTAGTCGAGTCTATTTTTTCTTCTTCTTTATTCTATTTTATTGAGATGTATTTCCCAAATCATACGGTTTAATTGCCTGATGATATTAAGGGGATTAGTGCAATCATCACCACAATCAGTTTCAGAACATTTTCTTCTTCTTTTTTTCCCCAAAGCTATGTGTTTAATTCCCCCCCCCCCAAACAACCTTATCACCTTCAAAGTACTCTCCATTACACGTATATATTTGTCAAATCTGTGATTCATTCTTGGAAACATTTTTCAAACTCATCTACTTGGATGGCAGACAGCACCTCCCTTATTGTTTCCTTCTCCTCTTCTGTGTCACAAATCGCTGTTCTGTCATGTCCCTCTACATTCTCAGAAACA
>NW_022111378.1:5405898-5411517 GCF_000313985.2 Echinops telfairi | reverse complement strand
TGCTCTGATCAGACATGTCCCTCTCCCTGAGCTGTAGCTTCAGTGCTGCCCTCTGAAATAAATTCTTGGGTGGGGGGGCAGGTGTCCTTGCAGTTGGGCCAGCCCCTCAGCAGAACATTTTCTTATTTTACTCATTGATTGTCCTCAGTTTCCACTTTCTCCCCATCCTCCCTTGCCATTCTCTGAGGTAATGATCAACCCAGTTACTGTCTCTATACATCAACCTATCCTGGGCTTTCTATCAAGAAAATCACATGCAATACTAAATTTTTAGAATATCCTTTTGTCAGGCATGGATAAGATCACCCCTCTCTCTTGACAAACTAGCCACTAGCACTCCTCACTCCCAACGACACCTGCCTACCTCTTTATGCCTTGAGTCTAACCTGGTCATGCCAGTATGTGCCACGTGGACTCAGCCTGCCTGTGCGGGGGCGGGGGGCGGGGGCTGGGCGCCCCCAACATCGGGGAGATGGGAGAAAGGGCCGAACCTGAGGGTTTCCCCTTCCAAGTATTAGCGAGTGTTTTGTCTCTAAAATGCTAATCAATTGTAGTTCCTTTTAAAGCCTCATTTAGATCACTGCAAGCAATGACTGAGAAGCAAAATCAAAATTATGTGATAATTAGACTGCCAGTTATTGTCCTTTTCCAGTGTGAAAAATGTACACTTGTTTAGCGGAGCACCATCTCTGCCTTTCGCATCTGCTTGAATAAACTCTGTATTGGCGAGACAGCACTGTAAGCAATGCTCATGTCACAGAGGCTTGCGAGGCACCAACACTTATGAAATCCAACTTACAGGAGTTTGCTAAGAAATCTAAACTTTTTACAACACAATTTAAATTCCGGCCTCCTCTGGGAATAAAAAGTTCTAACTGTTCTGAGCGGAAGAGAACTGTCCCTTGTGAAGTTTTCCCCAGAGTGAATAGCAATAGAAAGTATTTTCCACACAGTCTAAGTTTTTAAATTGTGCAGTATTTAAATTGTGCCAAATGGATTAACCTTTTGACTTCTAACCTTTATAAGCTTATGTACTGGCGATAATTTCAACAAAGATACTCTATTTTCCTCTATTGCTGGAAAATAAGAGTTCCACATTCCTCTTCCCAGCTAATTCAATGGACAATTCTACAGTGTCGATAAAAAGACAAAAGTGGATATTCTTTCCAAGCCACAGCATGGAAGGTCTGCCACATTTCGCCGTAGACTTAGAAATTGATACTATTTTCAGCTCTGTCATAAAGGCATTACTATGTCACCTGCCTAAGGAGCCACAGGCGTGTAATCTGTACTACATCGCCATTTGGTTCTGATGTCAAATAAATAAATGAAACCAACTTCACTGCCACCACGTTGACGCTGACTCAGAATGACCCTATAGGGGAGCCTGCCCCTGTGAGTTCCCAAGACTGTACCTCTTTACAGAAGAAAGCCCCATCTTTCCCCTGCTGGTTGTGGCCAACAACTCAAAAATTATTAGTGTGGCAGGGTCAATGATTACATCCTAAAGTAGATCAGCCTAAGGTGGACAGAAAAGTTCATATAAAAAGCGTTAAAGTGTTGTACTAGGGTGGCTGGCTCCTAATAGGCTTTCCTTGCACATTAGAAACACACACAGAGAGGCAGTCCACAGGCACCCAGGGGAGGTTCCTGGGGAAGACAGCATACCTTCCCACTGGGAACACGGCCACAAGGCACCTGGCGGTGGTGCAAAGCTGCAAGGAAGTATCAGACGCTCTATGGAACAAGAAGAAAGCAAAGCACTGCTGGCTACAGTCTTTGGTCCTTAACTCATAGGGACACCACGCACAACCGAACGAAAGGTAGCCCAGTCCTGGCCACCCCACAATTGCTTGCGCTCAGACCACTGTGATCCATGGGATTTTCACTGGCTCATTTGTAGATGTAGATTACGTATATACTTGTGTATAAGCTGAGCTTTTCAGCACATTTTAAATGCAGTTTTTATGGTAAAATTAGATGCCTCGGCTGATAGTTGGGTCGGCTTATACTCGAGTATATATGGTATTTGGCTTTTCTTCCCTGGTCCTTCTTAGTCTGGGAGCTCCACTGAAAGCTGCTTGACATCACAGCAACATGAAAGCTCCCAGTGGCAGGTGGGTGGCTGTGGTGTGTGAAGTACTTCGGCTAGGATTGACACCTAGGTCTCCCACATTGAAGGTGAGAATTCTACCAATGAACGACCCACCTTAAATCTTAGAGATGAGGAAATCCAGGCTCGTAGCGCAGCTTGCAGTGCTGCCTTATAAGTGAGATGGGCCTGTAAGGGTGACTCCCATCTTTTTCTGGCTGAGGACAAATCACGAGCAGAGTGCTGGTGCAGAGATCTGTTGCATATACAGTTTCCGCAAGGAAGAATTTTCTAAAAGCATAGGCTACACAATTACTAGATTGAATTGTGTCCTCCAAAATCAGTGCTGACAATGTGAAACTATTTAGGAATGTGTATTCTCTAAGTTAGCGAGGTAGAATTGGTATAGAGTATGCCTGGAGCCAGTCAGACAGTGGATAGAAGGAGGCGTGGTGGGAGGAAACAGGTGCTGTTCCCCTAGGACATAACCAAGAAGCCCAGGAAGAGGGACTTGCCTCCAGACCTGATGGAGAGCCTTCCCCTGAATTCTCACTCCTGTCCTCCTCAACTGTGAGAAGAACATTTGTTTGTTAAAGCGATCCATCTGGGATATTTCTGATACGGCAGGACTAGATAACTAAAACACTCATTTAGCAAGTTCTACATCATGGAACATATTTCAGCAGAGAGAAGAAAATCATTTGTCAGAGAAGGACAAAAGGGGATCCCAGCTCAGACCCAGTGAACCTCTGAGTTATCTTTCAAACTCTAGGATATCCAAGGGCAGTGAGTGAAAAATTTCAGACTTTCAACGACAGAGAGTCCCTGAAGATTTTAAAGCAGGGTAGTAAAGTGGTTGATCTTATTTTTTTTAATTATCATATTTCAATATGCGAAATGGATTGCAACAAGGAGAGCTAGGTGAACAAACATTTAGAAGATCGGTGCTGCTGAATACTTATTAGACATAACCAAATTCCGTGAGGGAATGATTTGAGGAGCCGAGGGGATCAGGGCCATAACTTCAGGGCACAAAGGTCTATTGGCATAACCTGATTCAGAAAGACAATGCTCTACTTCTTACTTAGAGGAGTACTGACTGGGATGGTCAAAGCTCATGAGCAGCTATTAAAGGTGCAACCAATGGTCTCTCTCTCTCCCAGAAGAAACAGGAATGATGACAACGGAAAGACACAAAGAAACATTTAGTGCCACGGACTAGCGGAAACACACAAACCTCAGCCTGGGAACAGAAGCACGAGATGGTGCCCAGCTACCACTCCCGACGGCTCTGAACAAGACTCCTGCACAGAGCGGAGAACAGTGCTGACCCAAACTCAAAATCATATAAACGGACCAGGCTTCCTGGTCAGAAAGACATCAGTGGAACACCCCCCCTCCCCCGAAAAGACTATGTTATTAGTTAACCTTCAGGCCTGCCCACCCAGTGGTACAATCATCCAGCACAGAAGTTCAAAAGGGCAGCATCTGCCCGCTGTCCAAGTTCAGGGGGTTAGGAAAGAAGGAGGAAAGGAACAGGAAGCACAGGGAGAGGCAGAGTAACCGGTGGTAGACCGAGGGAATGCAACGGATGCGCTGAAACAAAATGTGCATGCGTCGCTGAAGGTCAACCTGATGATGTGGAAAACCGACTAAGTAAAAATTGGATAAATGCTGCTGCTATATTGATGGAGAAAACGTTCCAGGATCATTACATTATTTCTGCTGAGAGGGTCAATCTTCAAATAAGAGAAGCCAGGAAACAGAAGGTGTGCTTAATTTCTGAACTCTGTGCTCCAATTTTGAGTGGTCTTTGGAGTTTGCACTTGAAGGATTAATTTGTTTTCTTTTGGGTCTAGGACCCACCAGCCAACGTAAAAAAAAGTTGAGCTGAACTAGCCAGTTATCGTTGAAAGCTAAATTGTCTCTGAGACCCTGTAAGATCAATTGGGAAGAAGAATGCCCAGTTTCTAATTTCTTGCTGCAATACCTGCTTGGGGGCAGGTGTGGATGGAGAAAAATTTGGTGAGACAGGAACTGTTAGAAAGAATAATGTAAAATTGGTTTAATACAGAACTTTATATATGTATGGGATCTTACAGCTTCCAAATAAGTAACACAGATTCTCTTATTTGATCTTCGTAGTAAATCTGGAGATCCGACATTACTATCTTCAGCTAAGAATAAAGGATGGTCTTAAAAAACAAAAAAAACCCAAACAAAATAAAACCAGAAAATGCCCTAAAAAAACCACAGTGCAGCCATGCAAGCTGATCTTGTCTTGTGATCTACTGTCTCCAGTCCTAGCAGTGTGACCTGTGACCCACTGTGGCTCCTTGCTGGGCAGAGCAGCAAACAGCTGGCCCCTTCCCCCACAGTCTCAAGTGCTCTGCAACCTCCACTATTAAGATCTCTCCAACACGCTTGTCTATGAAACAAAGCCTTCTTAGAGAAAGATCGGGGGGATTGAAACGTGGAGTCTGCAGAAGCCTCTTCTTCCCTGCTCCCCCTCCTGGTGCCTGGAAAGCAGCTCAGGGGAGGGTGGGATCCAAGCCCCAGGCCAGGCCAGGCTGCAACTGGAGCCGGGAACCCAGGGAGCTTCAGGAAGGGGAGAGAG
The DNA here is from genome assembly GCF_000313985.2 of Echinops telfairi. Classification (NCBI taxonomy): domain Eukaryota; kingdom Metazoa; phylum Chordata; class Mammalia; order Afrosoricida; family Tenrecidae; genus Echinops; species Echinops telfairi. The sequence goes on along the minus strand of NW_022111378.1, from coordinate 5,406,808 downwards.
GAGGGCATCGACCACGGAAAGGGCTGCCCCAAAGCACTTCCGGTGCCGAGCCTGAGCCCCACTTTTAACCCAATTACAGCCTGATGGGCCTCCCAACAATCTAAATGTACAAAGACGGCCTTTTGTTTAAAATATGGGCCCTTTAACTGGACCCTCAGAATCCTAAAAGCACAATAAAAGACATACGGATGTTCCCGGCCAGCACGACCACCTTCGCAAGTTTTCAATTGTATTTAATATTTCAATTAATTGGAGGGGAAGGGGACGATAGAAAAGAACACTTCAACCCGTAGTGTCTTTTAATTATTTTGGATCCACTAGCTGCACACGGAGGCCATGGTGTTTTGAAGGCTCCCTCACACACCAAGTGACCTTCCCCTTCTCAATGCAGATGGTTTTGTTGTCTACTTTAAATAGATCTGCCATTAAAAGTGAGGACTAAATACTGCCGAATCCCCCACTTGCCTGGGATGACCCTCAAGTACACCCTAGAACACCTCTTCTGGTGGCTTAGCCTTAACTGTTGGCACTGATTTCTTCCCCTTCCACCGCAATGCGCTCCTATGCCTGTGAACGTTAACCACTGAATAAGGAAGTACCACGGAGAATCATTGCACTTTAATTATGGTGCTGGTGAAGAACGCGGAAAGTACCACGGGCTGCCCCAAGAACAAACAGGTCTATCTTGGAAGAAGTACAGCCAGAAGGCTCCTCACAGGCCAGGCTGGAGAGACTTGGTCTCACATACTTTGGACCTGTTAACACGGGAGATCAGTCCCTGCAGAAGGTCACCATGCTTGCTAACGCCAAGGGGCGGTGAAAAAGAGGAAGGCCCTCAGTGAGATGAATCAACACCGGCTGCAACAATGGGCTCAAACATAAGAGCAATTGTGGAGATGGCACAGGGCCA
>NW_022111378.1:5377735-5405673 GCF_000313985.2 Echinops telfairi | reverse complement strand
AGGCCTTGTGCTGGTCCCGGCAAGATGGGCAGTTGAAGCCCATCTGCCAGTCCTCTGTGGGAGAAAGACGACGCTGTCTGCTCCCATAAAGGCGGAGTCTGCTCTCGACGTAGGGTGGCTATGAACTGGAATCAGTGGGTTTGGGGTTGGGTGCCCTTGTGGATCAAAAGTATCAGGGACCCAGGGAGGAACGTGAGTTTGTGTACTTTCTCGGAGTCTCCCCACTCCCCGTGCTAGCCTTTCTGGAACACTATCTCCCTCATGTGCAGTGCATGGGCTCGGCTAACAGTTCAACCAGTACCGAAGCCTCGCGCCAGAGCTCCCAAGAAATGCCGACCTCCGCCCACTTGTGAACGCTGCTTCCCAGCTTGCAAAGCACCTTCGTACTATTGGATTATTGGGGTGCAAAACCCTTCCAAATCTAATGCATGTTCTATTGGATCAAAGCGACTTACAGTCAAATGTCCCCAGCACTAGATTTCTTGAATCTGACTGACTGGATCTGAAGTTCACCTAAAAGTAAGTATAAAAGTACCTTCTGAGAGACGCTTGCTTGAAGTAAAGTATGCTCCAGAAAGGAGGTTAGAAGCAGTGGGTGTGTTCACACTGGCATGCTAAACCCGGTCCCAAAGGGAGCCCACCACCACCATGTCGCTAAGCTATGCAAGAAGTCTGCAGCGAGACTATTCTGCTACAGTTTCCTAAAGGCCTGGGAGCCCGTCTTTAAAATAGAAAGGCTGACACTAGATAAGAGCGGAGGCTGCTCTATTTAGGGGCAGTGGTGTATGGTCTTGAGTTCTGCCTCCCCAGAGAGGGTCCTCCTCTGGCACGTCCTGTCTGGGCAGCGACACTCAAGCTTACTCCACTGCCAGGGCCTATCTCCAAATTGAACTGTTGGTTGGACTTTCTCAATTTTGTTTTGTTTTGAGTTTGGCACCAGAATGTAAATCAACTGCTGAACTAAATTCAGCATGTTCTAAAACTATCTTAAAAAAAGAAGTTTCGAGCAAGACATTCATTCTTGATGAAATAAGCAGAGCCTGCTTCCCAGCCTGGCGCCAATTCTCCATCTCCCTGCACACAAGGCTGGCCTGCCAGCCCAGCTCCACACTGCAGCCTAACATCACTTGGTTACCACAATTCTTTCCCGTCTTGAAAACCCATTTTTAATTCTTACTCTGAATAGCAGAGTAACTGGGTGGCACAAATGTTTAAGTGCTTGTCGTGCAGTGAATTATTTAATATGGCGCTTCTAGCCATCCTGTTTGTAACATCCAGTGACTGAGTGAGACCATGCCAACTGGGAGTGTCCATGCCGTTAGGTGTATTTCCTCTTTTCCTGCTGGGTCTAGGTAAGAGAGGGTACTGATAAGAGATTCAGTTATGAGTGATTGCTAACAGGGTTCACTGTGATGGTACAAAGTTGGAATCGAACACAGAGACTGATAAGCTTTTCTATCCTGCTGAGTATAGAATGAGACACCTCAGAAACAGGAGTTGGGGAAATTGCACTACCATCAAGGAGAAGAGTTGGGGGTAGAGTGAGTCCTTTGGGCCCTGAGATCCTGTGCACAGAACCCCTTTGATCCAGGGTCGGGAAGCTGTTAGGAGCAGTAGAGAGTGGAAGGAAGAACAGCTGCGGTGGCAGCAGAACCAAGAGTCAGGGCACAAGCCAGAGAGGTGGGCTTGCCGGTCCACGGAGCGTGGAGAGCTGAGTGCCTTCAGGCAGGAGGCTGGCATGTGAAGTGGGGTGCTTCTAGTAACTTAATCGAGGAGCTAGGTTTGTAGAACCATGGAGCTAGAACTGAGCACCGTTAGGTTGAGGCTTATGTTGGAGATGCAGTGGTGTGCCCTTTGGGCATTGATTGGCAGCCCTAAAAGAGCTTTGTAACACTGTTGGTGCAGAACAGATGCCAAGTGGCCACATGACTAAGAGGAAAAAGTTCAGAGAGACTTACCTGTGGGCATGGCAGAGAAGAGGCTGTCCTAACTAAAGAACTGTACTCTGAACATTTCTGATCCTGAATTGTAACTTGTTAGCATTCCTAATAAACCCCATAGTTGAGTATAATCTGTGAGTTATGCGTGGCCACTGCAATGACGTATTGAACCCAACAGACAAAGTGCCATGGGATGGCCAGCTGGTGTCAGCAGTGGTGAAGAAGGTTGAAGGTGGAACCTTGGATTGTTGCATTTGATTCTCCTTCCCTTCTTGTGAAGCTGGAAGAGGCCAGACTCTGCCTTACCACCCTTCTCAACAATGCTCAGCTACGAACCAAAAGAATACACCAAGAGGCATGATGCAGGACAGGCCTGGCAGCCTGCTTCCACGAAGACAGAGACTTGAACACTCTGTGGAGTAGTTCTGCTCTATACGCATGGGTCTGCCCAGGAATTTTCTCTGTGCCAGCTAATAACGCTGAGCACCAGAACTTTGTAGAAAAAGAACTTCCTCTCCCGTCCTTCTGGACTAGCACTTGGGAGCTAGAGGAAGGGCATCCACAAGTTCCCAGAAGCCTCAGGAAGGGGAATTCCAGTTCATGCAGCCTGAACTGCCTCTGGTGCATTCCACTCCCTCTCCTCGGTGGGGTGCCTTGCCTATTCCACAACTGCCTTTGATCTAACAGTTTCCTTTCTTTAATTCCTCTGTCCTCACTGGTTCTAACTCTTAACTCAGGCGTTGACAAGTAAGACTTACCCTCTCATCTAAAGAGCCATCTTGATCAAGAACTTGAAGGTGAAATATGTCACTCATCGACTGTCTAGAAATCGATCCATTAGGTACCCTTTAGAAAGCTAATTTAAGTATACTACAGGATCGTATCATTTTTTTAGAATGAAGTCAATCTGGGTCCTGTAGGTTTTAATGTTGGTGGTTTCACATGTTCCTAAGTCCTTTATGAGAGCACGTTCAAACAAAGGGGAAACGCACCTGCACACATGCCAAGATTGAAGGAACATACAGCCTTCTGGGGTGGACAGTGTCTACACTACTCACATTGCCCGATTTAATTTGGGGAAAAAATGAAACAAGATGTCTTTCAAGGAAACCATTTCAGGATTTGCATTTAGTGCGTGATCAGAGAAAATCAAGTTTCTACAATCCGCAAAGAGAGGCTGCTTGCTAAAATAGAACATACTTAAGCCCACAATCTGGATAAGCGAGACTTGCTCCTGACCTGTTTCCCCAGTGCACAGAGTGGAACACAACAGCATGCAGGAGTCTGGCCTTTCCTCTGCTGATCTTTCCTGAATCTTCTTTGTCTCCTGGCAGATATTTCCTGTTGACAATGTGCTTCCCTGATCAAACCCACAGAAGCTAAGTTCCAGGGCTAAAACCTTGTGGTGGTGCAGGGGTGGGATGCCAGGGGTTTAATCATCCCTGGACAAACCACCACTCTCCAGTGAGTAAAAGATTTGAGAGTGGGGGCCATGCACTATGTCATAAATCTGAGTGCATCTTCAGAACCGTGAGATCTTGACAATCCCAACCCAAACACATTCTTGGAGACAGCATAACATTCCATCTTCGGGATATGTCATCATAGGTAGCATTCCCTATCTGGACCTGATGGTTGCTCCGGCTTTCCTCTCCCATAAGAAATGCTGCAAACGGCACTCTTGGATACAAAGAGTTATTTGTGGTGAGCACCAGGGATGCACTGAAGAAGCTAGACTTCCCACCTGGACCATCAGGGCGGTCCCCAGAACACCAGGGGTGGCTCCCTTCCTCACTAGGAGGCCCCTCTCCAGGCCCTTGTGCCTGGTGCCCTTTCTAAACAGCAAAGCTGGTGTTTGCTAGTGAAGAGCTTCTGATCCGGCCCAGTCCTAGGAGGAGAGCCCTTGTCCAAGAGATATGTTCATAGGACTGTGTTGACTCTAGGAAGCCGTTCAGCTTCAGGGCTAGTCTGCAGGGATGCTGAGTTAGTGATGAGGTGGTGGGTGGATGGGCAATGGCTTCCACCTGTACCGTGCCCAAGAGGGGGCTCTTCTCTTTTCAAGACCCAATACCTTTCTTTTCGAACCCTCAGTCAAAATCATTCAAAAAATTGCTTCTGACTAACAAAAATCCCCACGTTGGATGGCGTACTGTGCTGGCATAATGGTATTGAAATGGGAACTACTCTTCCCTGCTGGTAGGATGATAAATAATATAACTTCTCCAGAGGGACACCACAAAATATATGAGGAGACTTCTAAATGTTAATGGGAAGATAGCATCCAACTCCATTTTTCAAAAAACTTTTGAAACCCCCTCATACTCATGAACTGTCTGGCAGAAGGTAAAAGATGTTCTGTTCCTCAGACCTGGGCAGCCTGAGGAATATTTGGCCAACACTGGAGCTGCGCACTTGAACATGGGTCTCATTCGCTGCATGCTCTGTGTCTGCCAGGAGAGGGAGTTGGGTAAACAACTGTCTCCTAGGGGATGCTGAAGAGAAGTTACAAGGTGGTGACAGTTGTGCCGGGGACAAAAACAGCCCTTCACCCGCCATGGATGCACAGGAAGACGGTCACACCAGAAAGAGGGAAAAGTGGGAGTCTGAGCAAAGGCAAGGAAGGAAGAAAGGCTTGAACAGGTAGACTGGTGGAGCTGCTGTGGAGATGGGGTGCAAAGCAAAATCATGTGGCTTGAGGTAGCTCTGGAGTCATTCTGCCAGGCTAGTGCCCATTAAAGTCAAGAGCAGCACCCCTGGGCAGTGAAAATGGTTAAACTCTCGAGTACTATCCACAAGGTTGGTGGTTCAATACCACCCAAAGGCACCTTGGAAGGCAGTCCTGGCAACATGCTCTGAAAGCTCCACAGAGAGGCAGGAACCCTTACTATTTTGAGATGACCTCTGTACTGTTGTCTCTGGTGCTAAAGCAGATAAGGCAGCTAAAACTGTACCTCGTAAAGAAGTGATCCCTGATTTTGACAGAAAGGCTTCTCCGTGGTTCCAGAAAAGAGATAAAAGTTGTCAGCAGGATCAAAGAGGCCACACAAGGGCCACGGGTGACCTGTCTGACCTCTACTCTCACTGCCTCTTCGGTCTACAGGAGGCCATCAAGATGTTCGGAGAAAAACCAAGAATGTTACTAAGTTGGGAGATCTCTGCCAGGTCTGTCTACCCTCAGCCGGCTGGGAAATTGACATAGGGCAGTGCCGTTCACGCGCGCCTGTCTACATGCATGCCCGTGATGCCGCATGTACCGAGCTGAGTCCCCACAGCTCTGCCTCGTTCTTCCTCTGGTTGTGCATCCCCCAGTACATGTCATTTTAACTGCGAACAATGACAGGAAAAAGAGGCATTTCCCCCGAGGTAGAAAATATGATGAGGCCAGGGATTTTGGGTAGACTTTCTCACCGGGTTTGGAGAAACTCAACGAAACAGAACTTCCCATTTAACACTTAGGAAGGCACAGAACACAGCAGAGAGATCAACCTATTTGTAAAATTCTTCTCCACCTGTGGCTTTCCTCATCAAAAAAATAAGAACAGGTAAAAAATTCTTCTTAGATTAGAGTGGCCATTTGATAAGAAACCACGATTAGGCACGATAAAAGGCAAAACCAAACCAAAAGACCCTACCTTTTCCGAGCCCAACCTAAGTAGCTGTAGTACTGATGTGCTGTTGATGTACTAAAACAGAGCCATGACTAGGAAAGGCTTTGGGAAATTTGCCAGCTTTAATGAGCTTATGCTCAAAAGATGATTACACACGACCCTGGAAAAGTTTGAAGGGTGGCATGATGTGGGCAGATTTGCATGTTGACTTTGGCAGGCCACACCAGCATCTAGGGTACAACCCAGTAGGTCTGTTTTACACGTGGTCACTGGGCCTGGCTCAACAAGGTCACGGCATGAAAGAACTTCCGTCTATGTTCAAGTTGGCTATTTAGAAAAATAATCCAGACTATCAACACTGTGTTAAGCTAGCTTTTCTAGAGAGGCAAACCAGTGACACTTGTGTATGCATGTATCCAGAGAGATGGGGAACACAGAATGGTGTACAGAATTGTGGACGTAGGTAAGTTCAGTCCAGTTCAGGTTTGTGGGTCAGATGTAAGCTGGGAGCTTCTGACTCACGCAGCTGCAGCGGGGGAAAGCTGAAGAGAAAGTGGGACGAGGAGGCAGGGGACCACAGGCTGATGGCGCACGCAGTCTGAATGAATATGAGGTCAGCAGAGAAAGTCCAAGGTTGGTGGTCTGCTGATGGCCCCTGGGATGAGCAGGTATATAACAGCAGGTCAACAAACCAGATGTGGAATCCAGAACCAGCCGAAGCAAGCTAGCTTCCACACACTGTCAGTCTACACTGAGAGTCGGCCACACCCCAAGCGGAACCTCCCTCAACTGCATCGAGACTGTGACCAGATCGGCTGCTCTGATGCTTCACTGGGGCTCCCGCATGAACTTGATTGACCTCACTGTGTTAGATCATTCCCTGGGAGAATCGTGGCCCACCCAAGTTTACACAAACCCTAGCTCTCACAAACATTCACTGGAATATTTGAATACAAACATTGAGTACTTTAGTTGAGAGGCTAAAAACAAAACCAAAATCTAAAATAATAATTTATAAATTATCAAGGGTTCATGAGGGAGTGGGGAGCGGAGAAAGAGGGGAAAATGAGGAGCTGATGCCAGGGGCTTACATGGAGAGCAAATGTTTTGAGAATGATGCGGGCAATGAATGTACAAATGTGCTTTACACAATTGATGCATGCATGGATTGTGATAAGAGTTGTATGAGCCCCTAATAAAACGATTTAAAAAAGAAGAAAACAACCCTCAGGTAGCTGATGCTATTTTCTTGTATGAAAATTGTTGTTCAGGAAAACGAGGGTAATCTGAAACGCCACAGAACCCAGGCTGTGGTTTATTGAAAATAAATACCCATCTGTCTCCGGGAGTCTTACAAACAAGCTCTTCTTAGGCAGGTCGTGTGTCTTTCTAGAAGGACAACCCTGCCAAGCGCTTGACACTGAGAGCCAATGTGACCGCTGATGGGGTCTCAGAAGCTGTCGATTGATTTTTTTCCCCGTTCACTGAAACTTTGAATGACCCAGTTTCACAGTCAGCGAATTTGTAATTCTGTTCAACTCACCCTAAAGTAAAAACCTTTTTCTGACAAGCACCAACCACCACAATAAACCAAAATATAAACATTTAAAATTTTCCCGAGTCTGAACTCTATTCAAGCACTAGCCTTTCCTGTCAGGAACCGAAGTTCCTTCAGGAAATCAGAGAGAGAGAGAGAAAAGGGGAGTGGGGAAGGGGGCAAAACAACCCTCACAATCGAAATTGTTTGCTGCCGGTCAAAATGAGAGACCATGGGAACTGCATTTCATCTCACCATACGCACATCAGACCACAAAGACACGGCCCCTCTGCAGGAGGGCAGGTTTGGCATACAAATGGACCCGATGGTTCTTTTGAGCTCTGAAGTGATGCATTTAGTCATGAATTTTTTTGCTATGATTTTTATCTTACATTCGTTCTCATGTAATTGAGGAGCAGATAGTAGACATTGTCCCTGACTGGAAGCCAAGCCAGTCATAGATGACGATATGCAAGAAATAAAAATCTCATGATTATAATTCCTTCCACATGAACATAACCTGTGTCTCTTCCTGCTTCAGTGGTAACCTCGGGCCGATACGAGCATGGCTGACGGCCTCTTTCAAAACCCTTTGTAGAGATTAGAAAGCGGTGGAAAACTACCACGGGGGTTAAAAGCCACTTTCTGAAATTGTTCTAAATGGACAAGTAATGCTGGGCTTCCTTTGACAGCTGTTCAGTAACTGAATGCAGCTGGATCGAGAGTCCATGGCCAAGGGATTTCTGTTTGGTTCACGACCAGGTCTTCTTTTCCAGTGTGCTTTCCAACCCTCTGAAGACTCTTATTTATCTTCAGTGCATTTAAAAAGGTGGTTTCTCGTTTAATTCCTCCCCATCTTGCTCTCTCCACCCTCGATTGCACTGTCCTGTGCATTGAAAGGAGACGGCCAGGCATTTTCCCAGTCTACTTGGCTGAAATTGAGCTGGGCATCGGTGAGGATGAACCAAACTCACTGCCACCGAGTGGATGCCAACCAGCGGCCATCCTAGTGACCCTACAGGACAGGGCAGAGCTGCCCCTTGGGCTTCCCAGACTGTACTTCTTTACAGGAACAGGAAGCACCATCTTTCTCCCACGGAGTAGCTGGTGGTTTTGAACCGCTGACCTTGCAGATCACAGCCCCAATGAGTAAGCACTACGCCACCAGGGCTCCATCGATGATGATAGGTGGTTTATGTCTAATGTACCGCAGTGAAGAGGGCATTGCACTCATAGTTGGATCAGCGACTGCCATAGTTGTTGCCACTATGACAAAAATATAACACAAAGGGTGGTTTGCAGAGCAGAGCCTTAGGGTCTTGCAATTCAAGAGGCTACAAGTTTCCACGGAGGGCGCCAGCTCCAACGGAAGTCTCTCTGTCCGTTCCTTGGGGAAGCCCTCGCGTCTTTCAGTTCCTCCTTCTTGGTTCCTTGGTAATCGACACTTACCACTTGGGTCCGTCTTTCCCCCTTTGTTCTTGTTTACTCCTGTGCCCAATCTGCTCCTTTCCTATCTGGGAAGCGAGGGGCTTACAGCAGCAGCCCCCACAATGCTCCGGCCTCCTTAACAGAACAGAGAAGGCCTAGTCCCCAGTGGGATTACTTCCACAAGGACAGGGGTTAGGACGTCCATCACATCTTTTGGGGGGACACAATTCAATCCGTAACAGTTCCTACTGCTCAAGCGGGTAAACAGTAGCGACTAATGTTTGCAACAGGAAAGCATGAAGGATGTAGCCTCTTCTAGACCCATCAGGAGGCCTCCAACAGTAGGGTCATTCTGGTAAACAGCTCGGCGTCCGGGTCTGCTGTTCACCTGGTGGGAGAATGACTCAGCTTTGCCAGGCCCACCGAGACTGATATGGGAGACCAACATGCCAAAGTATGAGCTAGCAATACAAAGTACACCTCTCCCTAAGACGGCATCAAATGATGGGTCCATTCTCTCCCCGAAGCCGTCCGTGAAGCCAATGAATCAGCAGCATGTGCTCAGAGGGCCACCTAGAAAAAGAACGACTGACAGGATTCAGATGCTTCTTGGTAGCATGCTAATGCATCTGCAGTCACAATCAGAATCATCTCACGGAAGGAGGTGGGTGGCCCGCAAAAACAAACCTAGAACTCACAGCCGCCCAGTGGATGCTGACACATAGCAATCCCACAGGATGGAGCAGAACTGCCTGTGGGTTTCCGGCCCTATAGGGTTGCTATGACGCAGCATCCACTGGATGGCAATGAGCTTGTTGGTTCTGGGATTGTCGGTTTCCTAAACTGTAACTGTTTATGAGACTAGAAAGCCTCATCTTTCTCTTTCGGACCTGTTGGTGTTTTTGATCTGCTGACCGTGAGGTTAACACTAATGTAGTTGGGAGAAAGGAACATAATATTAAGCATCCACTGTGATATGGTGTCCAGTCTAGTTTCAACAACAGCACACCTTGCTCACGGCGCAAACGGTTTAAAAGTCATAGCGATTTGGTGCGAGCAAAATTTCTGCCTGAGGTCCTGTAAAACAAGTCATACGGGGAAAAGTCCACCAGCATAAAGCCTTCCAAACGGAACATCAACCATGGGAAGAATGGAAAGTAATTTTGCACAAGTGGTATCATGTAACTTTCAGCTGGCATTCTTGATAATCACAGATGGGAAGCAGAATGAATGCCAGACTGATAAAGCAGGACTCGGTGGTGTAGGGAGTTAGTTGCTGGGCTGTTAACGACCAGGTGAGCAACTCGAAGTCACTGGAGAAAGACGAGGCTTCCGACTCCCCTAGAGTTCCTGGCTGGAAACCCACAGGGGCAGTTCGGCCCAGTTCTATGGGGTCGCTCTGAGCTGGAACTGACTGATGACAGTGAGCTCGGCTTGTTTTTGTAAACTCCAGGCCCAAACATCAGTATCGAGATGGAAATGAATGTGCTTGTTTGGTTTGGAACCACAGGGAATTTAACACTTAGGGAATTCCACAGCTAAGACCCAACTTTCTATTTTTCCACCCTCTTTTCTTCAGAGAAGATGAAGCCAGTTAAGCAAAGGAACAAGGCTCGCCCGATGCAGGGGCATGGATATGGCGGATCAGTGCGGTTGGTTCCTTCGACCGGCTGCTTCCACGTCTTCAACGGACGCACATTCTGTAAGACCAAAAGGAAAGAAAGAAACCCCAGACCTGTTGCTGAGCCAATTCCGACGCATGGTGGCCGCCCATATTTCCGAGGAGAACTGCGCTCCATAGGTGGGGCATTTTAGGGAAAACATTTTGTATACATTGCAAACAAACATGTTTATCCCCACTGCATACCATATTGATCGGGATAAAATGTTAAATTGGGTTCTTCTGCAAGTCAGCCACTTCTGCACGCCGTCACAGCATGAGCCCCAGGCCGCCTTCTAGCCGCCTGCACTGGCCCGGTCAGGCACACCCAGCTGGGAGTCACTGTTTGTTCTCAATGGTGGTTTTACTTGTATTACATAACCTACCCAAGGAATGTTTAAGCGGTTTCCCATTGACACTCCTAAAATCTCTGTAACCACCAGTGTCTAGGAAAGCTTTAGATGCAAAGGTGGGGGTGTACAAGTCCACAGAAAAGACCCAGAGAACAAAACAGCCCATTGCTATCCTCACCGTCACGACAGGAACCACGATTTACTTGCAGAATTAATAGCAAACCGTAGGCAAGCGCAGCCAGTCCTAAGAATATCTGCACTGAGTCCTCCCACCTACGACAGTGCCCAGCATCTGGAGAGTCAGAACACAGAGGACAAGAGATGTGGCAAAGGTCACCTTCGGGTTAAAGGTTAGTAAAGTTGGAGGTGTGACCATGGCACATCTGTCTACAGAAACAGAGGGAGAAGCTGAGTAACACTAAGTGATGAGACCTACTCCCCAGTTTTTCCCTAATACCTGGTGGTGCGTGATCTCAGACACACGGGATGGGGAACGTCAGGCAGAGGAGGCCCTTGGACCACCCTGGGCCACAGCGCCGCACCAGTCCTGCACTAACAACATTCACACCATCACCCCGGAATCAAAAACCCACTGCCGCTGAGTGGATTCCGACCCAATGCCATCAACGGCAGAGAAGCACTGCTCCCTAGGGTTTCCGAGGCTATGAATCGTTACGGGAATTCAAAGCCACATCTTTCTCCCATGGCCCTTACTCCAGAGAGCAAGAAACCCTATCTTATGCCAGGTACTACTATTTGGGAGTCTTGCTCTATCCTAACATACATAAACACCCGTCAGGCAGGCAGTAGCACTGCGGTGTCTTGTGTAGTGCTGTGAAGCTAGGACCTATGTCATCCGTATTGCAAATACAGCAAGGCAGAAAGTCTCGGGAATTTCTAGACTGGGACGAAAGGCTTGGCCTTCTTTCTTTAAAAAAAAAAGGCTAATGAGACCCCTATGGATGAAACAAAATGTTGTCTGATAGCGTGCTAGAAGAGGAGCCCCCTAGACGGCGGGCACTCGTCCCAACAATGGACTGAAACACACCGACAAGCAGGGAACTTGTTCGGGGTGCACCAGGGTACCTGGCACTGGATCCCACTTGATGGCAAGGAACTTAAATGACACACAGAAATACCTAATGTGTTCTATCAGGCCTCGATCACAGGCACTTCTTTCAGCTAATATCTGATGTGGAGCCAGGGGCTTCCTTTACGTTGTGACTCAATACATCTGCTGATTGGTGCTCCAGGCCATCTTTCTAGCTAGAGCTAGACACATAACTAGCACTGGCTACCCATTCCAAAGTTTCTTTCCTTAAGTGGAGACAAAGAACCTTTGAAGACACTTGCACAGCAACTGGTGTATTAAAACAAACCTTCCACTTTTTATGACTGTCCCCATTCCATCTTTTTTTTTTTTTTAAACAGATGTGAACCTTAAACCTTTTTTAGTGGCTGGTGTGCATTAGCTCTTTCAAAAATTTCTAACTAGCCTTCATAAAAGATCATTCCTTCCCCCTCCCACTTGTACTTAGTCGGTTTACATACTATTTAAATTTAGCATGTAGCAAATGAGACCACCCAAGTCAGTTTGGTGCACTGTGTGGCTTGCGTGCTGCTACAGCGCTGCCTGCTGTGTCACCGCTGTTTCGAATAACAGGGGCACTCCTAGGCAAGTTTTAGCAGGCCTTCTGGACTAACAGAGAGCAGGAAGAAAGGCCTGGAGATCTCTGTCCAGAGACTGGCCAAAGAGAACCTTACAAGGGCTGTCCAACATGGTGGCTACAACCAGAGACTCACACATACCATTGGGGGCAGCACAGGGCCAGGCAGATTTCCTTCTGCTACGTGAAAAGTCACAACGAGTCGGCGCCTATTCAACGGCAACTAACAACAAGTAGGAAGAAACCAGTTCAGATGGCAATGGCCGTGGGAGGATAAACAGAGGTCTCAGCAACTTGGCTGAGGCCTGCCGGCGGTGTACTCAGTCTGACACGGGCAGCCACCCTGGTTCCCTACAGGGATCCCATGGAATCTGACCTGCTGGGAATGTTCATGACACCCCACGTCTGACCGGACACACGAAGAAGAGCTGTCTGCTTTATAGCAGATGGCCTGCCCCTCTCTCATCTCACCCAGAGGATGCCACCAGGTCACCTCTCTGCCACTGCAGACCCTGCGGAGTTCACGGGCCTTCTGCCCTGAGTCAGCCCTGCTTTCTTTGGCTCTCCGCCCCAGTGGTAGACTCGGTTTCCCACCACGCTCAGGACAGTCCCCTCCCAGTTCTCCAAGGGTCCCCAGCGTGGCGGTGCCTTGGTTCCAGCGTTCCTCTGACCTGACAGCTCCCACACGTTTAGCCCTCCACGCCCACCCCAAACCCCTTCAGTGGATCGCGAGGCATTCACAGTGTGGCAGAGCAGGGCTTCACCGAGCGTCCCAGGCTCTGTGGGAGCCAGCAGGCGCAGTCAGGCTTTGACAGGGGCTGGGCATGCGTGAGTTTACGCCCAGGCTCTGATAGGGGCCTGGCACGCATGTGCTTACACTGAGCTTCACCCCACGGTGTTGTGGGTCCAAGTCCAGAGGGCCAGGACGGCAGTGGGGAGCGCAGATGAAGGCTCTTGGCGCCGAGGGTCAGTGTTGTTTTACGCTGACCTGGATGAAGAAGAATCATGAAAGGGAAGCGAAACCATCTTATGATCCCATCATTCTGGGGTTTGTCCTCTGTATTAACTTTAAAACAATTATCGCAACCATTCTGATTTCCACTTAACACAGCTTAAACCTATCGATATCAAATCACATTACACACACATGAAAGATGTTCACTCTGTGGGAATCTTAGGATGAGTTGCTCAGTAAAAGAGTAATTTTCCATGGCAGCTAATTACCCCCTAACTGGTCTGTTGGGAAAGTTTAGATTCTTCTTTACATTCTATTAATAACTCATTAAGAGCCAACGGAGGGCTTGCTTAAATTCCCTCTGCCTTCTGGGCCAAATCACCCCTCGCCCCTCTATGCATGGCTCTCTGGTTCAAGTAGGCCCCGTCAGGAGTGAAACAGAGATGGCAGATGGCTTCCTGGGGTGGGAACAAAGACTTTCCACTGCTCTCATTTTGGGTGTGTTTTCCTTTGGTCAGGAAGACAGTCACACACGGTGGCTTCTCACCCCTAAGATGAGACAACAAGCATAGAGGAAGGAATAAACCATTTCTCTACCCCTTCAGAATTCTTTGCTAACTGCTGCTGGTGCTGGCAAAAAATAATGAAGGCACTATGGAGTGCCAAAGGAACACAGGAAATCTGTCCTGGAAGAAGTACTGCCAGAATGCTCCTTAGAGGCAACGATGGGGAGCCTTTGTCTCTTACACTTTGGACATGTTGCCAGGACAGACCAGTCCCTGGAGAAGGACATCATGCTTGAGCAGCAAATAAGAAGAAGACCGTCCACAAGCTGGATTGACACAGTGGCAACAAGGGACTCAAACATACCAGTCATGAGGATGGTGCAGGGCGGGGTGGTGCACAGGGTTGCTCCGAGTCACACGGCAGCAGCCCACAACCACAACTCTCCCGTCAAGCACCAGTCAGAAGTCAATGCAGGCTCTAAGTCGGAGATCAAGCACTTTTGATCTCTCATGCTCGCTCTCAAAACTCTCACTCTCGTACTTCCGTGGAGTCCATGCCGACTCACTGAGACCCTATGGGGCCGGGTACACCCGCCCTATGAGTTTCTGAGACTGGAACTCATTCCAGGAGTACTCTGTTTCCCCGAAAATAAGATAGTGTCTTATATTAATTTTTGCTCCCTAAAATGCACTAGATCTTGTTTTCAGGGGATGTCTTATTTTTCCATGAAGAAGAATACGGTACACATTTATTGTTTATTGTTTTATTAAAAGAGATCTCGCACTTCCTGTCTGCTCCAGCTGCGCTGCGGCCAACAGTGAGCTGTGCAGCGGCGCCCACTGCTACGGTCCAGAGTTACGGTAGCTTTGGGGGGCCTTATTTTCAGGGGATGCCTTATATTTCAGCGAGAAGCAAAATTGTAAGTAGGTCTTATTTTGGGGGGATGTCTTGCTTTGGGGAAAACAGGGTAGAAAGGCCTGTCTCCCTCAGAGAAGCCGGTGGTTTTGAACTGCTGACCTTTTGGATCACAGCCCAATGGGTGAGCACTATGCTCCCAGGGCCCCTGAGAAGCAGAAGTTGGCCTCCATCAATGCTGGGTAGTAGTAGTCCGGTGGAGCTGACAGCCACTTGCAGGGACATGGCGTCTATCCGGACTCAGTGACCCGTATGTGGCAGTGCAGAACTGGGCTCCACAGGCATTTCCAGGGCATTTTTTTCCGAAGTAGAGCACCAGGCTGCTCTTTACGGTGTCTCTGGGGGACCTCGCCCCTCCAGACGTTCAGTCCGTAGCCTGGTGCATTCCTCATTTACATCCCCGAGGGGGTTGGGAGTCAGACTACCCGCCTTCCAATCTCAGCTCTGCTTCTTCTCCACTGTGAAACCTCAAACATGTTACCTGTCCTTTCCAGGTCACTTACACACATGATGCTTAGCACCTACCTACGAAGACACAATTCTTAGCACCCAATGAGGTCAGGGTGCCTTAAAAAAAAAAAGAAAGCAAGAAAAGTCCAATCAACACAGCGTCTTCCGAGGGGATCTGCTGGGCCAGTTACATGTAACACCAGCTTGAAAGGTTACGATGGTTTTGTCTTCATCTTTTTTTTAATTCCTAAGGGGTAATCTTACTAGATTTTTCTGGAAGGGCACAGGACAAGGATGATCATGTAGCCTTATTATGAAGAAGACCATATGAGAAAACAGAAAAGTGCATTGGTGAGACACCTTCCAACCAGGGAAATACACCTGTGTATTCTTCAAGGGCAGCAACACGGGCTGTCTTATGGGAATGTTTTAGGGAGCCTTCCCTCAGTCCACCCTAGTCCTTGACTTTGCTCCTTCAGATTTCTTTTTGAGCCCCAAACTAAAAAAAAAAAATTAAAGGAAAGACTGAATCCTTCCAACGATTCCACAATTGCTGTTTGGGCATGGTATTCATGAAAAAGTGCAGACGTCTTCAGGGCAGGGTTGGAAAGGTAGAGGCACTACCTTCAGAAACATAGACTCAGGTGGAGGAGATGGTGAGATATAGTAAATTCACCGGTTGATTTTTTTTTTTTAATTTAAATACAGGCTGCTGTGATTTTACAGCAACACATTTTGGCTTACCTGAATTTGTGGCTTAACTCGGCCAGATACTTTTGCAACTTTTAAGAAAAACCTCTTTTAAAATAAATATTAACGTCCTGTTTTTCATTAGGAACTGGGCTAGTTTAAGGGACTCTGGGAGGAATACCCCGTCAGCATGGCACCATCAATGCCCTTTAAGAACTGCGAGGGAGGCGTGTGCTTTGTGGACCTTACCCTCTGGTGGAAGCAAACGCCTTTGTGCTGGGGGGTGGCTGCCCGGAGCAGTAGAGGGGCCTGGCAGCTTCCTCGTAGTTGAGGTCATCACTCGTTCCTCATCGGCTTCCTGGATTTTCTCATCTAGTGCTGGCTCCAATCTCTGTCTAGCTCCAGGGACTTGGCAGCCAGGTCTGCACACATCTCCGACCTCATCAAGCATCTGCACCAGGATGTAGTGTGCAGCAATTGCCCATATCCCTCAGGGCACCAACACACTGGGCCACCCATTATCCTGCCTCTGACCATGAATAACCACACGTCCATCACTGAACACCTCCTTTTTATAGATACGTTATCTCAGCAGAGATTCGAAACAGCTAAGAAGGGTAAATCACATAAAGAACCTGTAGCTCAGAGGCTATGTCACCACCCCTGCTCAGGCAATTAATAACCAGTACTGGAAACGCCATGGCCACTGAGGTCGATAGTTTATTGTGCCAACCTGGGTGATCAACACATGTGGGGTTAATTGAAGGGTGGAGGGATAAATGGCTCAATGAGCCTTGCCTTTCTAGTTCTCGGGTCTCTTGCTTTCTGATGGTTGGACCAGGGTGCAGCTGCCTTAGCCAGTTCCCTGCATTAGCTGGCAAGGTTCACTTCCTGCAAGACATCCCCAAGGAGAAGCCACATGGACCTACCCCGAAGCAGCCCTGGGTGCTGGAGCAGCCGCATGGAGACCCCTGCCAGCGCTGAGATGCTTACACATTCACTGATTCGGCTTTCCTCCTGCAGTCGGCATCATAGTATGTGTTTTGTGAGATGGAGGAGGACTTTGTGGATTGGTGTTGGACATATGGGTTAATGTTGGACTTGTGGGCTTGGGCAGCAGCACTGAGTTGGGATGTTTTCTTGATGCACACTTAACCTTTATACACAATTTTCTCTTGTACATGAGCTTCTGTGGATTTGTTTCTTTAAAGCACCCAGACTCACACAGCCATAGTGACTCGCCATCATTGAGACATGCCAATAGGGTTGAAGGTAGAAAGATGCCCTCAAGTAGTGACTTGAGGAAAAAACACTGAGAAGCAAAATATTAGGGTAAAAGTCAATGTAAAGTTTTCCTACCAAATATTACTTATGAGTTTAAAATATGAATGTTAACTTGAAGTAATAATGAATTCTTGATACACCAGAGTCCTGACCCACCTAGCCATAGTACGTAGGTGGAGACTCCCAGGAGCATTTTGCTGCCTGGGAATCTCCAAATTCCACTTGAGGTTCACCTCAGCTCAGGTCTGAATCCAGCCAACCATCACAGCCTGTTCTTCTTCGTCACCATGATTTGTTCTTTAGCTCAGGACCCGAGCAGATTGATCCCATAAGAACACATGGCAAGACTTGAACATGGGAAACCAAACAAAAGCTAAGCACGACTACAGAGTTGATCACAACTCCATGTGGGTCAGAGGAAAGCTGTGCTGTGCCGGGTTTTTTAATGGCTGATTTCTCACAAGTAGCTCTCTAGCTTTGCTTCCCAGGCTATTTAGGAGGCTGTTTTAGGATCACAAGGGGAGGCAACACTCCGGAAACCTTGAGACCAGCAGAGGAGACAGAGAAAGAAACCAGGGCCCTCCGTGGCATTGCTGAGACGTGTCAAGATAGGTCTGAAGGCACTTCCAGGCCTTTGGACGTTTCAGTTCTATAGGCCAGCACTCCTTCGTGGTTTGTGCCAGGTTTGAGTTGTGTTTTCCATGACTCCCCACCTGAAGAGTCCTCTTCCAGGATGCACTGAGGAAAACTACTTCGCCCACAGGTCAGCTTCCTGTCCTTGGGAGACATGTCCCCCTCAGAGAGGGCATCAATGATCAGCTCCAGCCCAGCCCAGGCAGAATTACATAGGGTCGCAAGCACAATCCCTGATATTTTAAACAGTAACCAAAGCCATTTCTTTGGGAGCCAAGGAAAGGCAACTGGAATTAAAGAAGAAAAAGCAAAAACCTTCTACATAATATCAAAAGTGTTGGCAGATCATACTCAGGCTTCAGAGAGGGTTATAATCCTTCTTTCAGTCATTATTAATAAGATCAGCCTAATAATAAAACAACGGCTGTATAATCAATCAAAAGCTTTCCAACTAATTCTTCCTGGAACCAATGTAAATGCCACCCACAGGCAGTCTTTTCTTAACCTTCTTCCCTACATACAGCCTGAAAAAACATTCGTTAAGAGCCCAGGTGGGCGGTCCGTAAAGCCGCTGCAGCGTGCTCTTACAAGAAGGATCACCATCGCTGGAATGTGGCGATATCCCCGGGCAGCGGGGCATGATCAAGCCTAATGAGTTGAGGTCTCCAAACGTGGAGAATTTCCCTCTAGTTCTCGAACCTGAAAGGTTGGCGGGCCCAGAAGTTGGAAGACCCTGCCAGGTCTGCTAGGTCATCTCCCACGTCCTATGACCTTCTAGTACATCACCTGCCTCCCTCCTCCCCTGCCACAGGTCTGGAAGTACCCACAGATGATAAGCAACCACGTAGGCCAGGGCTGCACTTGGCAACAAAGAACTGTTGCTCAGAAGCCGTGCTGAGTTGATTCTGACTCAAGCAACCCTGCCGGCAGAGTACAGCTGCACTCACAGTCTCCTTTGCCGCCATCGCCACGGAGGTAGACTGCCTGCTCTTTCCTCCTGAGGAGTCACTGGTGGGACTGAACCTCCAACCTTTCCGTTAGCAGTTGAGCACTCAACTATCACACTCCCAGGGCTCTTTGAACTCAAACCGCATCGACTGCCGTCATGTCGATCCCAACTCATAGTGACGTTAGAGAACAGAGTAGAATTGCTCCTTAGGGCCCCCCACCAAGACTGTGAATCTTTACAGGAGCAGAAAGCCTCATCTTTCTCCCTTGCACTGGCTAGTAGGTTTGAACCATTGACCTTACATTCAGCAGCTTCACCCTTAACCCACTATACCACCAGGGTTCCTTCTGTCATCCTTATTTTGGCCTCCGTAAAGACTAGGGATTCCCTTTACATATTCCTTGGAGGACTGGATTGTGAATTTTCTTTAGCACTTCATGGCCCCCGCCCCTTTAAAGAAACTGAAAGTCTAGAACAATGAAAATCCACTGACCTTGGATTTTAGAACTTGGTTCTGTGATCAGAGGGGAGACACCACTGCCTCCTTCCACGGCGTTACATAAAATGAAAAACCAGTTGCCATCAAGCCAGTTCCGACCGTGGCAACCCCCCCGAGTGTTGAGCGGCACGAAGCTCCACAGAGCCCTTCAATGGCCGCTTTTCAAGAAGTAGATCATGAGACTTTCTTCCAAGGCATTTCTGGGTGGACCGGAACCACCCATCTTTTGGTGAGCTCCTTACCATTGGCAGCAGCCAGGGACTTCCCCACACCTTGCTGCTCTTAAACCAATAGATCTGGGGGATCGCATTTCTCAAATCTTAAATAAATGATTTACAAAACCTTCAATGAGTGAAACATTTGGTCGTTAGCTATTAAACGGATTAACTTTCCTTTTGTTTACAATGTGTAAGAAGTGCTAACAAGTTAACCAAATGCACCAGTATGTTCACAGCGTTTTCCAGATCTATTTAAGGAGGTCACACTAAAGAATTTAAAGATTCAAAATGGGGTTTCTAAATTGTAGTCACCAGGCATTAATTAGACGTTAAGGGTTGGTACAAAGGGTTGCACAAATATGATCCGGGAAACCCACAGTTACACAGAAGTCATTTTCTTGAGAGCAACACATCTCAGAGCTCCCAATATTGCCATGTGAGTTGAGACACCCAAGTCCACTTATGCAAGGCCAATGCCATGGCTGCCATTTCTACCCGATTCTCTTATGCGTCCAATGTTTCACAAGCAATATACTTCCAGGTAGCCATTATGTGAAGGGTCTAAAAATAAAATGGTACACTTGTTCTGATTCTGTGCCTGAAAATGACATGGAATTCTGGACCTTTTTCCCCTCTGCTCCAGATCAGGGATCAGCAACTTTTTTCCTGGCAAGAACCATTTGGCTATTTATAGCATCATTTGTGGGCCATATTGGTCAAACATTTAACCATCGCGGCCCTAATGGGATGACTGAACCGATATCTCTTTGGTGAGGTATGCAATGTTAGTTCGTATTGATGATTTCTTGGGTCTTACAGGCTCGAGGGCTGGGCATGCCCCACTCCTGCTCGGGAGACTCCACACATTGTTAGATAAGGTGTGAACTGTTAGGCTCTATCTTTGCTTCCATCAAAGTGGAGTGAACGTGCAGATGGATACACTTGACTCTTTTTCTAGTTGGGATTACAAAGTGAAGGAGGAATATATTCTTCAGATTGATAACAAAGGTCAGGTTCATTTTCGTCTTCCACCTGAAGCCGGGTTTCTTACTTAGGATTGATTTATTTGTCTCGATTGGCTAGAGGAAGAGAGTCTTTTGCTGTCTGCACAGGCCCGTGGATTCCTGGCACCCTACATCGCCCCTGGTGTCAAGAGTGAAGGGCAACTGTGAAATTGTTGACTTCACCCTGGTGGACAAGGCTGTATTCTGAGAGAGAAAGGAATACTGAGAAGGGTGTTCTTCCAAGCACAGTGCTCTCACAGAGAGAGTGGGAGAAATGGAGGCTCGGACAAGAAAGACAAGGAGGCCATGGACAGACAGACAGAGAGCGCTGTCCCCACCAGGTGAGTGAGATCACGCACGTTTTGTGTGGTCCCTTCTGAGACAAGGCTGACTGAACACCTGAGCAAAAGGACAGTTTTATCAGGAGAAGATATTTGTCCCCCATCCTCAAAATTGTCATTCCTGTTCTAATGTCTAAAACCCATGGTTGTCATATATGGGCTGCGGAATAGTGGTTACAAGATGGGCTGCTATCCAAAAGGTCAGCAGTTCGATACCATCAGCTGCTCCCCGGGAGAAAGAAGGGGCTTTCTCCTCCAGGAAAGAGTTATGGTCTTGGAAACCCATGGGGGCAGTTCTGCACTGTTCTATGGAGGGTCGCTATGAGTCAGCAATGGCTCAATGGCTGTGTGTTTGGCTTGGTTTGGAGTTTTCAAGATTGCAAGCCAAGGGCAGGGAGGGGAAAAATCACCCCTAACTTGACAATACCCCTGACTCACACCAACCCTCGAGAAGGTCTCCAAACCCGCAAATCTTTATGAGAGCCGAAAACCTCATCTTTTTTCCCTCTGATCAGCTGGTGGGTTTTAACCACCAACCTCGCAGTAACAGACGTGTTCATTTGGGTGAAGGTAAAGGCAGTACACAACGTGGGCGTGATCACCATGGTATCACTAAAGAAAAGGAAGGCTTGGAGAGGTGTGCAAAAGTTACAGACAGAAAAGGTAAATACTGTTACTTACATGATCCTGCTTTATCAACAAGAACAAACATTCGTCTACAAGCTGATACACGGGCAAACAGGCAGGAGAACAGGTCTGAGTAGGCGAAAGGGGCCTTTACTCATGACTGTATTTAGGATCGGCAGATGTTATTTCTACAAATACATTTATTTGCATTTCTCTGTGCTGCAAATATATCCATATATGTAACAGAACAAAGAAGGGAGTAAAAGAACATCCACCTCTTAGCCATAACCAAACACCTAGATCCCTGGGCCTGAGGGCTCAGGACCCTAGTCATGGGTGACATCAAGCTCAATTGGCATAACATAGTTCATAGTGTGCTACTTCCTTCTTTTGGTGAGTAGCAGCAGGGGGGTCTCAAACGTTTTCAAGAGGCCAAGTATGATACCACAGTTGGTCTCGCCCCGTCAGGAGCAAGGGAGAGCTGAGCAACTCAAAGGCGCATGGAACCAAGCAGACCAAAAGCCTAATTAATGCTGGGCCATCGAACCTCAGCCTCTGCCAGCCTGAGGCCCGACAAACTACAAGGCACCAGGCTAGCGCTGCCAACCGCTTGGGGAGAAATCCCAATCTACAGTCCTGAACAGAGCGGGGGAAGACGCGGACCAAACCCAAGATCAGGAAAAGGTCGTGCTGACTGCTGACCTTCAGATGAAGGTCCTTGTCACTCCTCAGGCCTTAAAGACGGAATTCATCCCCAGGGATCCGTGTCAGCCTAACAAGAGACGGGTCTCAAGGCTGAACAGTAACTTCAGGGGGATACACATCCCTTCGCACAATCAACAACTTGAGATCAAAGCTCAGAACTGACGACGGAAGAAGGAGAACATGAAAGGTAAAGGGGTGGGGGGAGTGGAAAGGGAGCAACGGGTGTCCCCAAGGGAAATGTGACTGACCTGCTGAATGGAAAGCCAATTTGCTCTGTAAACTTTCACTCAACTCATCATACAAAGTTTTACATCTGCTTTCTTTTCTATTTCCCAGCCTGTTCCGCAAAAATAATGGCTGCGTCCAGACCCTGACAGGTTTTAGGGGAAAGGACGCCAAACAGAAAGGGATAAAGGTGCTTTTCCTGACGGGAAAATGCAAAACAGAATAAAATGCAGAGCCGCACGCATAAACATTTTCTGTGGATTGGAGAAAAAATAATTCCATGTGTTTATTTCTTTAATTCTTTTAAAAAATATATCTTTAATTCTTAGTTGTCATGTTTGTACTCTCTTTTCATATTGTTGAAATGGAAAGATGTTCTAAATCCATGTGAGATAAGCTGTAGCAGTGTCCAGTGAGCAATCCTTCCTTGGAATCATGGCTTCCTGCCCTTGGCAATTCCACAGAGTGAACCGAGCTTTCGTTAATAAAGTACCAATCAAATGGAAGTGTTAGTACACTCATTCCAAAGAATCCTCACTGCCGTCGAGTCAGGTCTGACTAATGGTGACCCTAGAGGACACTGCAGAACTGTCCTTGTGAGCTCCTGGGACTGGAACTCTTTATGGGAGTAGAAAGCCTCAACTTGCTCCCGCTGAGCATTTGGTGGTTCTGAACTGCCAACCACGGGGTTGGCAGCCCAACTCGTAACCCACTACACCATCAGGCTCCTCGTACACTCATAGGACTGAAATATTTTCCCTGTTCAATGGTAATATGGGAGGAGAGCTTCAAGGAGTCCGTGGAAAATTTTTAGTTTCTTTTAATTCTATTTTCCAAACACTGGTTGGAGCTACCTCATGTGTGAGTGACCCCTGCAAACCCCTTTGACAAGAAACAGGTTCCTGGAATTGACGAATTTGGGAATCACTGAACAGGGTTGGGCAGTCTGGTCAGGGGGGAGCTTTGGACAGAACCCCACCTATGGTCTCATTTTTTCCGCTGCAGGCACACCTCAGGTGATTGTGCCTCCCTTTGTTGCTCTCCATGTATTGTGGAAGTTTTCTGTTTTCTGTTGTTTTGTTTTGTTTTAACGGAGCGAAGACCTGCGGTAACCCACTGTGAAATGAGTCTGCGACTGCCGTTTTCCCAACCATCTGTGCTCACGTCCTTGTCTCAGGGTCACATTAAAAAAAAAATCTTATTAATCATTTTATTGGGGGGCTCTTACAAATCTTATAACAATCCATCATTTAATTGTATTAAGAACATTTGTACATATGTTGCCATCAAAATATTTTCTTTCTACTTGAGCCCGTGGTATCAGCTCTTCTTTTTGTCCCTCCCTCCCTCCCCCTCCCTCTCTCGTGAATCCTTCATCAATTATAGATCACTATTGTTATTTCGTGTCTTATACGTCTGCTGTCGCCCTTTACCCACATTTCTGTTATTAATCCTCCTGGGGGGTGGGCTATATAGTCACCCTTGTGATTGGGTCCCCCTCCCCCCCACCGCTATCCCACCATCTCCCTACCCTCATGATATCCCACTACTGTTCCTGAGGGGTTTAAGCTGTCCTGAATTCCATGTGTCCAGAGCTCTTCTCTGTACCATTGTGTATACTCCGGTCTATGTGGATTTGTAAGGTAGATCTGGGTCATGGCAGTGGGTGGGTGGGGGGGTGCATTCAGGAACCCGAGAGTTGATGTGTGTTTTGCCGGTGCTATATGGACCCTGGTTGAATCGTCCCTTCTTTATAACCTTTCCATGGGGGGGATATCCAAATTGTTTACAGATGGGCTTTGGGTCTGGGTCCCATTTTGAGAAATCCCACAGTATTTCAAACTCTGTCAGCATGATATTGCACATTAATAGACTAGAGGGCAGGGAAGACATAACTTCCCTGCGTCCTGGCAAACCAAAAGGAAGCTGTGTAGAGGTGGCTTGGTTTCAAGACTTGTTCCATTGCAGTGGTCCGGCAGACCTGCTATCTCCGAGAGATGCTTGTACATTTGACAGCCGGTCAGTTTTTGCTCCGATCCAAAGTAACACTGACACTGGACTCACGTTCACTGCCTCCTCCAGGGACTTCTTTGGAGCTAACACTCCAAGTCCAGCCCCAGAGCAAGGGGGAAGACGAATGCTGGAAATGCAGCTTCATCCCGAATTTTCACATCCTAGCTTCTCCAGATTGCAAGTGTCCGGTGTTCGACGAGCTGTCGTGGTGTGAGCTGGCTGCGCAGCGTGGCCATCCCAGAGCTCTCAAAGCAGGGCCCCTCAGAGGTCAGGCTGCAGAATGACCTGCCAACACTTGGCTTGGCTGAACACTTGCAGCTTTTGTTTCCCTTGGATCATCATACGAGTGTGCAATCTGAATATCAATTATTTGGACAAATCGAAGACACGGCCCTGAACAAAAGTCAAATCCCAGAAGGAATTTTCCAGAGGTTAACACACTACTTTGGAAACATTTACTGCTATTGTGTTCCAAGTATACATCTCCCGGGGAGCCCTGGTGGCACAAAACGGAGCACCCAGCTGTTAACAGGAAGGTCAGTGGTTCTAATGTACCAGCCACGTTCTGAGACAAACCAGGTGGCCTGCTGCCCCGCAGATGCCAGCCTGGGAAACTGTGCAGGGCGGTTCTCCTTTGCCCTCTAGGGTGGTGACGAGGGGAGTCGCGCCGTGGCAAACAGCAATAGCAACAACAGCAGCAATAACAGCAACAAACATATCTTTAAGAGAAAGTTCAAAGCCATTCTATAAGATTAAACACGACTGCTACGAAAACACAGAAATCTCTGTTAAACGAAAATATCAGACTGGGAAGTCACTGTTTCTTGAAATGACCCAGGTCCACCCAGGTCTATATCCTTTGGCCTGCAGTGTTTCCACCTCTCTTAACACTTCCCCCAAAGAATTCTGCACTCTTTGATTTGTGTCACATTAAAAATGGCAACATTGTGTTCCTTTTACATGTTCCTTGAGTTTAGGGAACTGAAACAAACCAGGGGTAGGATCTGGGGTTGGATGGGATAAGGCTGGATGGGATAAGGTTGGATGGAATAAAGTTTCCCAATGAAATGTTCATAGGACAACCCTTGTGGTCTTTGAAGAACAAGCAGAGCGACTATCATGATGGGAACAATTCCTCGGCACAGCTTCCCTGGTGTTCTTCTCACCATTGTGGCTCTCCATTTTCTTCAAGCTTCTTCATGATAAGCCCCATCCTGTGCCCTTTGGGGAAACCTCTCAAGATTACCCCCTTTGACCAGTGGGGTCTTAAAAGCTGATGAGGAGCCAATTAAGGCACGACTCTCAGTCTGGTCCTGTCTAGAGGGCAGGAACAGATGAACTAATAGGCCGTTCAAACATCAGTGTCTACAAAACCCGTAGCTGGATGGTGCCCAGCTACCACCACCCGCTGCTCGGAAAGGGGCCACATGAGAAGGTCCTGGATTGAGTGGGAGGAAACTATGGAACAAAACTCAAAATCATAAAATAGACTAAGCTTCCTGGTCAGATAGAAACTGATGGAACTCCCGGGATTATGGGTCTTGGTCACCTTTTAGGCGTGGAATGGTACTCACTCCGGTGGCTCCAACTTCAGCAAAACAATAGACAGGTCTGCAAGGGAATGAGGCAGGCACACCTTAGAATAGACAACCAGTTGAGACATTTTTTTTAAAGGCAGAATTTACTTCAGGACAAAGTTCAGAAAGGCTAGGAAAGAACGCAGGATGGAAAGAGGGAAGAAGCAGGACAGGCGATGTTCATTGAGGGGCTTGCAATGTATGAAATGAAATAAAAATGGGTATGAATTATTGAATATAAATTGAGTGATTTGCTCTGTAAACTTTCACCCAACTCACAGTTAAAAAAAAAAAGGGGGGTACTCCTTGGGGGTCCTCAGCAAACAGTCATCATCATTTTCTGGGCTGACCTCTCTGCCTTGAATTTACCTAACCCAGCAGATCCCCTCAGAAGCCGGAAGCCACGGTTTATATGGTATCTTTTTAATGAAAGCGCCTAATGAGACTAAGATAGTTATAATACTGAGAGAACTTGTCTGCAGTCATCCACCGACCGCAGAGGCAGATTAAACATGTTTTGTTTGTAGTAAATCCAGACATATCTGATTCCTTCCATCAGATTAGGTGATGTGGTCTCTACACGCAATAAACCAGGTCTGTGTGTCAAGAGGCCACTTGCAGGAACTGGAGGGTGAACTAACAAAGCAATGCAAGCAAGTGACATTTGACCTGTGGCCTAACCTTAGAACCGCCCTTGCACTGTCCTTGGCCTTCACCTCAACGCATCCGCTGTGTGGATTTAAACATTACAGAGTATCCAAAGATTATCTTCACATTACATATATCAAAGACTTTGAAAACCACAGGGAAAGCATTTTAATTTTAAAGCTATGGGGGGGTGGGGGATCTCGCCAATTAGTATGGGTCACTTACCATAGTTTTAAATAAACAAGTTTCTACCCATGAAACAGCACATTCTTCCTAAGTCGAGAACATTGCTAACTTTGTTGTGAGCTACCAAGTCAACGCGACTCATCATGATCCTACAGGACAAAGAACAACTTCCCATTGGGTGTCCCTGGCCTTGACCTTAATGGGGGTTAGATCTCTGGGTCTTTTTCTCTAGAGGGTCACTGGTGGCATCAAACCGCCTATCTTCCCATCAGCAGCCACGCACTCAGCCAAGGCGCCACCAAGCCTCCTTGTAGAGACCACAAGCACAGTCCGTTGAAACACTTTGTTGAAAAGCTCGCCTTGGACTGGTTCCGATGAGCAGATGAGGAAGAATGGGGGACAAGGGGCTAGAACAAGAGAAGGAAGGGCCTCACTTGGATTTGACATTGAAAAATTTAAAAAAATGTAAGTGCCATGAAAATCTCAATAGTCTTATGTTTTTGAAACTGCTGTCTCCTGAACAGCAGCAGAATTCTTGTTTAACTCTAGCTCTGCAAGAGCCGAGGAGCAGGGTTAGTTACTCTTCCGGGGGTTCTTTCACGATGGGTATAAAACATAAACATGGTATGTGCATGTCTGGTGAAAGATGATTGCTAATTAGTAGAGGAAAAACCAATTAGCAAAGTCATTAATTACGATGCTCCTCTTGCTTTAGCTGTCACGACTCATTACTTGTTTTAACATGTTTCCACCTTTATTCTACTTGTCAATGCCAATAAATAAATAAATTCACAACAGAGACCTGGTATTTCACATACGTATTCCCTGAAATCAAAGGAAAGGAGGCCAGTGACATACATGTGTGAGGAGTAGATCCCGATTCCGTTAAGGTTCTCCAAGTTCAAAAATCGACATTCTATATTTAGCTCATAAGCATCAGTTTCTAACACCTCTTCACTTCCATCCCCAGCACCAGGAGTTAACTCTCTTCTTCAGATTATTTATCCTTTTATTCGACATTTAAGTTTAGAACAGTTTCAGAGTCTCTGAAAACGTGCAGAGTCCCTATAGTCTCCACACACGGTTTCCTTTCCTATTCATAGCCGGCACGAATAGGGCGGTTTGTTTCAAAATGAACCAGGACTGACCCTTGTTACTCACTAAACGCAGCCCCTGCTGTGTGTGGAGCAGATCTGATCGGGGTGATTAGACAAGACAGAGCAGAACTTCCCCATGGGGGCTCTCAAAGCTGCATATCTTTCTGGAAGCAGACCACCCCCTCTCTTACCTGCACAGGGTTAGTTAGCACCACCCACCTT
>NW_022111378.1:5374793-5376953 GCF_000313985.2 Echinops telfairi | reverse complement strand
CCAGTGAGCGGACTCCAGTCACAGCAAGCGACCCCATGTGCCTTCGAGTGGGTTTTCCAGAGCACATTCTCCAGAAGAATACCAGGCCATTCACCCCGGGGTGCATCTGGGTAGATTCATACTTGCAACCTTTCAAATGCACAAGGGGAAACACCTGGGTGGACGCTTTATCAAGAGAACGACTAGGACTCACACGTGGGCCGGTCAGTGTGGAGGGGGAGTGATCCTGGGGTAAAGCTTCCTGCCAGTCTTGACTGTGATAGTGAGACCCTCCCTTCAGCCTGAGATAGATCTACCAAGGAGCAAGATGGGATCTCCGAGGAGACAGTGCGCTAGGACAAACAGGGAGACAGGTGACGGCCAAGGGGTGGATTCTAATTCACCAATCCGGCACCAGGTTCAGGGCCTTTGCCATACGGAAGGCTTTCTCCTTACGTCAGCAGGCCTCTCACTGTTTAGATGACAGATCCTCTAGGAATGACTGCGAAACCGCCACGATTCGCCAAGAATGTTGAATTTAAAATATATTTTAAATGGCCGGCTCCCACGGGCATCGGTTCAGTTACAACTCAGTCACCCTATGTTTGGGTTTCTAAGACTATGAAGCGTTAAGGGGAGCAGGTAACCTCAACTTTCTCCCTCAGAGCAGCTGGAGGATTTGAACTACTGAACTTGTAGTTAGCAGTCCAATGCTTGCCTGAAAATGCCATCTCGCTGGGAGACTCACTGGGAATGCTGGTTTTGTTCCCTCTCAGAGTCGGCAAGCAATGTGAAGGCAAAGCACTTTCCCCTCAGTCGATCTCACAAGTAAGACACGACACGGTTGGCCAGTGAAGTCCATGGGGAAGTGGTGGCGCAGCAGCTGGCTGCTTGCCCTCTCTGTGGGAGACGTAGGCTTGAGCACTTCATGCTGAGCCACCAGAGACTGTGTGCTGCCAGAGGCTGGACAGGTTTCAGCAGCACTTCTGTTCTAAGATGGACTACGAAGAAAAGTCTGGCAATCTGTTTCCAAAACCATCAGCCAATGGAAGCCTTACTGATCACAACGGTCAGATGTGCAATCAATCACGGGGGCAGTCCAGGACTAGGCAGTGTTTCATTCTCTCATAAACAGGGTCATCACCGGTTAGAGACTCAATGGCTGCTGACAGTGACAACAAAAACAGCAGACATGTGAGTACCAGACCACTTCCATGTCTGTAACAAGCAATGTGGCCATTTGTGGTCTCAATTTTCCAGCAGAACACAGTGCAACAATTGGTACCACACCTCCATCCTGGGGGCGGTTCAAAGAACACACAGCCTTCCCATATTCCTCCTGGTCCAGGCTGACACTGAAAGTGTGGCTGAGCTTCAGTGGGCCAAGGACGCAGCTCTTACCCACAACTGACCCATCGCCAGGGCAAACACTGGGAGCTGGGAACTGTGTGAAACCCAGTAACTGCCTTCTGTCAACAAGAAGGGCTGCAAATAAAAATAACCGCACACCCAGTCAAATGTGCATTTCAGAGAAACCATGGGCATCGCAGCAATGCCCCATGCAATATTTGGGATATACTTAAGAATCAAAAAATGTTTTTCATTGCTTCTCTGCACTGTAAACTTAGCAGTACCTCCTGTGTCTTACATCACAACCTGACTAATAATCTCATTGCTGCAGAGTCCATTCCAAATGACCATCCCAGAAGACAAAGGAAACTGCCCATAGGGCTTCCCAGGCTGGGAATCTGCACATCTTTCCACAGAGGAGCAGCTGGCAGGTTCCAACCCCAGACCTCTTGGTTAGCGGTGGAATGCTGTCCCATTGTGCAACCAGGCCTCTTCTACCAATGTCAAAAACAAACAACCAAACAAGCAAGCTCACTGCCATTGAGTGGATGCCCTCTCATAACGACACTCTCAGTCAGGGTAGACCTGTCTCTGTGGGTTTCTGAGACTGTACCTCTTTACGGGAGTAGAAAGCCTCATCTGTCTCTCTTGGAACATGCTGCTGGTTTTGAACTTCTGGCCTTTTGGATTTCAACCCAACATGTAACCATACCCCCTCCTTTACCAATAATGGCCACGAATCCACTGATGAGCTTTGTGCTTTGTGATGCGTTGCTTCAACTAGAGAAAGGGATAGTCCATTTTTTACTAGGTTAAAAAAATATTTGTTTT
>NW_022111378.1:5371748-5373435 GCF_000313985.2 Echinops telfairi | reverse complement strand
ACGTAACAAAGACCTATGTGGAGACCAGAAAGGATGAGATTTTATCTATCAAGCCATGTTTTACAAGTTTCGTGCTGTTTTTGCTCTTGTGAGGGAGAGGGGAAAGACACGTGGTACAGAAGGCAGAGAAGGAAGTTAGCTGACAAAGTGGGATTTGTTCTCTCTGCAAACACCAACTGATGGCCAGATGGATGCGAGGCAGTTCCGGCCACAAGGAGAGAAGGATGCAGTACAGACCGGCCAGAACATTAGCAACACAGGTGGCAAGGGTTTGCACAAAGATGTTTGGTGCACCCTCTGCCCCGAGGCCACAGACAAATGACAGCCAGGTTATGCAGAAAGATGGGGGGCGGGGGGAGCTACACGGACAGGTATGGGTCGGGGATGGCTTTCCAAAGAGAATGGCACCTCATCATGGTCAGGCAAAATCCTCGCAACATCCTTGTATGTACAAAGTGGGAGTGCTGGAGACCCAAGAAGGCACCCAGCAGATAGCTAACCCTCGGAGGGTGTTCAGGAGGATGGTGTGGCAAGGGTTAAGATCTAGGCGTGGGCTCATGAGAAAGGCAGCTAGGCAAGGAAGCGTTGGTGTACAGATGCTGCTTCCGGGAGGCGCACCAAGGGATCCTGGAAGGAGATCCTGGATGCAAGAGAAAGCCGGGACAGGGTCTGCCTGGCAGGTTCAGGCAGAGTGTGCAGGGAGCGTGGACGCAGACATGCCGGCTGGACTGGGCCACGGGCTTGCTATGGGTAGCAGGGGCAGGCGGAGACCGACTAGAGAGACTGGAGGTAGGCTGTAATGGATGAACTGAATAAATCCAAGGCGCTACTGGGCCCAAAAGGAGCTCTTGTGGCATAGTGGTCCTGTGTGGGGTTGTGAGCCCACGGTCGGCAGTTAGAAACCACCGCTCTTCCACGGGAGAAAGACGGGGCTTTCCACGCCTATACCAAAGTGAGTCTCAGACACTCACTGGGGCAGCTCGACGTTGTCCCATGGGGCCGCTGTGTGTGAGAATCGACTCGATGGCAGTGCGTTTTGAGTTTTTTATTGAGCCTCTTTAAGAGTAAGTTCTTCGGATGGGAGAGGCCTTGAGGTCCAGGTAAGACGAAGAGATGAGGAGGCCCAGGCAGGCAGATGCTGCTGCAGCTCCCGATTGAAAGTTCAACTTCCTTTCATTCATTTCGCTCCATGAAACGCCGATTCCTTTTCACCAAACCATCATGCCCAGGGTTGTCTAAAGGCTGCGTCTGCCGCTGATCACAGGAAGCAGCTCTGCTGCGGTGGAAATCAACCTTTCCAAGGGGATTCCACTCCAATGAACTCCTTTAAAAACAAACAACCGCGGAAAGCCCTAAGAACTACACGGAGAAGAAGAGAGGCGCTCACATGGGCTTCTTTCTAATGGCTTCCCCAGTCTTCTGGGGCGCTGCAGCAGCCAAGAATCTCCAGGGGATACATTGCGTAAAGGTCACCCGCTAATTCTGCTGCCTCAGCAGTGCTGGATCCACACCCGCAGGCAGACAAAGAAGGAACGCAGACCGAGTGCCAGGAGCTGCCGGCAGCACCTTCCACAGCGCCATCGTTGGGGTGTGGTGCACAAACCCCACCTTTTCTTTCTTTCTTTTTTAAAAAATTATTTTATTGGGGGCTCATACAACTCTTATCACAAGCCATACATACATCAAT
>NW_022111378.1:5348321-5369856 GCF_000313985.2 Echinops telfairi | reverse complement strand
AGGTGTCCACGTAGTTGGGATTGGGGCCGGCCCCCCAGACCTCTCCACTGGTTCCCTACTCCACGCAGGCATGTTGCATTCACATCTTGGAGCACCGAAACTCCACCTTTTCAACCCAGAAACTTGGAACTCTCGGCAGCACTCACTCCTTTAGATAGCTTCCTGGACCGGCCAGGAGGATATTCTGCTGAGTGAAACAAACCAACCAACCACAAGCAGGCATATATTTATGAGCCTTTTTATTAAAAGTCAAGAAAAGGTTTATGCACAGAAAGAAACATTCTTTGATGGCTAGCAGGGAGGGTAGGAGAGGGAGGAAAATCACCAACTAGAGAGCAGACATGGGTTAACTTGGCTGAAGGGAAAGGCAGGATGCCTGAAGGGCAGCCATAGTACATGCTATGCAGACGTGGTTCTGCAGCAACAACAGCCATTTACACGTGGATACATAGGCAGATATATAAACTGAGCGTGTGTGAGATGGTATACATATGAGGGGCTTCACAAAGTTCCTGGGGAAACTGAACTCCATAGGTTTGGCAGAAGACACTTCTACGTTCCCTATTGGTATGTGCTGGAGGAGCCCTGGTGCTTACACACTGGGGTGCTAACTGCAAGGTCAGCAGTTTGAAACCACCTGCCTCTCCTCGAGAGAATGATGATGCTTTCTACTCCTGTAAGAGTTACAGCGTCGTCAACTCACAGAAGCAGTTCTACCCTTTCCCACAGAGTTCTTATGAGTTGGCATCCCCTTGATGGCAGTGCATTTGGTTTATTTTTATGTGCTGCAAATATATCCAATCATACAGCAGGACATTCGAGGGACAAAGTTATACAAACTTCTTAGCTATAACCAGACACCTTGAAGGACTGAGTCATTGGGGGTTCATGGCTTAGGACCACAGGCTCAGGGGACATCTATTGGCTTAACACAGTCCATAAAGACAGTGTTCTGCATTCTACTTGGTGGGTAGCAACTGGAAGGAGTCCTGGTGGTACAGTGGCTTACACATTGGTCTGTTAGCCACAAGGTCAGCAGTTCAAATCTACCAGCCACTCCTTGGGAGAAAGATGAGGCTTTCTGCTCTTATAAAAATGTACAGCCTTGGAAACCAAAGGGGTAGTTCTAAATTCAGCTCTATTGGATCACTATGGATTGATGCCCACTCTATGGCACTGCGTTAACTGGGGTTTTGAATGTTTTTAAGTGGTCATCTAAGACACAGCTACTGGTCTCTTCCTGTCTAGAACAAAGAGGAGTGGAGAAAACCAAAGACTTCAGGGGCAATTGATCCCAAGGTCTAATGAACCACATGAACAACTGCTTCTACTAGCCTGGGACTTGAACATAATGCGTCCATTATGGACAACTCTGATAAAGATCGTGATAGAAGGTCCTGGACAGAGTGGGAGGAAAATGTGGAACAAAATTCAAACTCATCAAGAAGATCTGACTTACTGGTCTGATAGAGATTGGTAGAATCCAAGTGGATGGCCCTTAGATACAGTTCAAACCTGGGGCTGAATCCACCTCTAGAGATCGCCTCTCAGCCCCAAATTGGCAGGCCTATAAAGTGGACAAAACACCAGGAAGCCATTTTCTGCTCAGTCCAGTCAACCCCACAAGAGCAGCAGGGTAGCATTTGCCCACACAGTTCAGAGGCAGCAAGAGGCAGGACAGGTGAGCAAACATAAACGGAGACCCCAGGAAAGAGGTGGCAAGGGCAACTAATGTCAAGAACAAACTGTGTAAAATTGTTGACCGGAAAATTAATTTAAATTAATTAATTAATGAAAGTGCAAACTTTCATACAAAACAAAACTGTCAAGAGTGACATTTAAAAAACACAACAAAAAACCCTAATTTCAAAAATAGGGAACCTTCATCTCTGAGTAATAACTGACAAATATTTGTTCTTTCAGAAACTATTTCCCCTCTATTTGTGTGTGTGTGTGTGTGTGTGTGTGTGTGGCACACATACATGCCACAAGTTGTTTGCCGAGTCAACATTCTTCCCACGTAAAACTAAGGGTCATTAGTTATGTGTATGATATTATTCAGCTCCTTCTTCCCTCCATCCTCCTAGCTATTCCGTATAAATGTCACCATGCGTTATCTGTCCCTTTGTAACTAACTGAGGAGTTTCACAGCACAATGCTTTCAAG
The DNA here is from genome assembly GCF_000313985.2 of Echinops telfairi. NCBI lineage: Eukaryota > Metazoa > Chordata > Mammalia > Afrosoricida > Tenrecidae > Echinops > Echinops telfairi. Next base: position 5,367,690 of record NW_022111378.1, on the reverse strand, counting down.
AGTCACCCATGGGGTAGCATATGCCAGCACATCATTCTCTCTTTAAGTACTATCAACATGATTTTATTTTTGATGGCTATCTTATCATTAACATTGAGAATACAGAGCAGAACCAACAATTTCTACATGCACTACTCAGGGACGTGCATTATATTCTTTGAATTGTGCAACTGTTTTCACTATTAACTACTATTCACATAAACTCACTGCCTCTTGAAGCGCCTAGCTCTTGAGCTGCTCTTGTCAGCTCAGTCCCACATAGACAGTTCTGGAAAGCGCAGTGTTTAACCTTCTTTACTACTTAAGCTCAAGCAAAGACGACTTCAGGAGGGTGTGTGTGTGTGTGTGTGTGTGTGTGTGTGTGTGATTTTAAGATGCTCCAGGACAATAGTTCCAGAGATTCACTCATCCTCAGTGGCTCCCAAAAGTCTGGCGTCCATGTGACTTGGGAGTTTTGTTTGGTATCTCCCCTGTTTTGATGAGGATTCTTCTATTAGAGTCTTTGGTTAAAATGATCAGGAATGGTAGCCAGGAACCATCGTTCCATTGTTCTCATGGCATAAGGGGTAGTTGTCTAGGAAAGCAAATGGCCACACACCCATCTCTCCTTCTATTCCTGCCTCTCCCTCCTCCTTGCCCTGATGTTCTGGATGAGTAGAGACCAATTGCAGTACCTTGGACGGGCTACTTGCAACCTCTGGGGTTTCATTTCTCTTTATGGCTGAATAATATTCCATTCAACTCTAACTTCCTTTAAATGAATCACAGACAGAAAAAAATAAAATATAAATAAACCCCAAACAGCTTGTAATAAATGAATTATTCAAAAAGTCATTTGAATAATACTAAGAATTACACGAACATCAACTGATACTTTTCAGCTTTAGAGATTGTAACAGAAATGTCCCATTTAAAAAAGAAAAAAGCATACAAAGGCAATTCAGTATCGTGCAACAAACTGAAACCAGGACAATAGTATTTCTGTTGTTCCCCGGATATGGTTTTCAGTAGGTCAGAAATGCAGTCTGATCACAGGTGATCTAAGAGGAGAGTAAGGATAACCAAATACCTAAGATCACTAGGAGCTATGACATTTTTAACTACGTAGTATACATTAGTATTTTTATTATATGAGTACAGTAATCAAGTTGATACTAACCTAGGAGACAAACCCCACATAAGGCATCCAAGCCATCTTGTTTCCCCAACACTTGAATGGACTGCAGAGACAAGCTCTCTCCAAACCAGGCTTCAAACCAGGTGAGAATGAGGTTTTCTAGGCAGCTAAGAGGTTAAAACCTAAGGATACAGCTGTCAGTCACTTACCTGCTTACAGGTGCTGTGACAGCAAGTTAGAGACTGTGTGAAATGGACGAGATTCCATGTCCTGCTTCCTGGATCTGCCCTCAACCCTCTCTCACAATCTAGATAGACTGGTGCTATTTAGAGCCCTGTTATTTAGTATGGCCTAGGGACCAGCAACATCTCACATCACCAGGGAGCTTGTTAGGAGCTGCAGTGTTTTAGGGACCACCTCAGACCCACAAGATCAGAATCTGCATTTAACAAGATCCCCTGATGATTCAAACACACCAAAAAGTCTGAGAAGCAATGGCCTTTCTGCAGGTCACCCCCGACCTGAAGGCAATACGGCCAGCAGGGAACCACCCTCAGGAAGCCACTAAGTGCTACTTCCATGATCTTACACAGCACTGCTTAACATTTTTCAGTTCTGTTTATTTTTTCCTGGAAGGAACGGAGCAAGGTCCTTCTCGTTATCTGGAAACCTTAATATCTAAAAGTAGTTTGGATTTCTGGCTACCACCTAAGTGATGCCAACTTTAAATGATTCCCACTAGTAAGAGGAGGGGAGAAGGAAACTGTCTTTATGTTCAATTTTAGATATGACTACACATATGTGTTTGCTTCACGGCAGCTGTTCATTGACTCGTTAGCAAACCTGTGTTTTCACAGCAAGCTAGGAAGTCACTTAGTGCATGATCCAGAATAATGACATGCAATTAGAACCACACAGAAGGGGCCAGGGCTAGTGCAGGCAGTCTCAGGCTTGAGACAGGTGTTCTGTAATAAGGGCAAAGCACCCATTAGTCCACTTGCAAGAACACTTCTGTTCATCTTTTTTTTTTTTTGACTTTCCACTCCCATTCACTGCCATCAAGTAGACTCGGACACAGCGAACCAACAGGGCACAGCAGAACTGTCCCTTTCGGTTTCCGAGACTTTAAATCTTTATGAGAGCAGACAGTCTCATCTTTGTCTCCGGTCGGTTTGAGCCATTGCTTTTCCAGTTACACCCAATGCGTGACTCACTATGCTACCAGGGCTCCTTACTTTCTAACTACACCCATGGAATATGAACTTCAGCAGAGAAGGGTACATATCTATTTTATACTGCCAGTGATGTACAACATATACTCCAGAGCCACGTTCACTGCCATGGAGTCATTGCTGGCCCATAGCGGCCTTTAGAGGGCAGGGTGGAATTGCCTCTGTGGATTTCCGGGACTGTCAGCCTTTACAGGAGTAGAGAGCCTTGTCTTTCCCTCTCAAAGTGGCTGGTGGTTTTGAACTGTTGACTATGAGGCTAGCGGCCCAACTCCTAACCACTACACCACTCCTATAAATAGGATCAGTAAACATCTGCGCAAGGGATAATGAATGACTAAGACATAGGTTTTTGCTGTTAACACTCTGTTCCTCCCCGTTCAATTCCAGAAAAGGCAAGAGGATTGTACTAAAAAGCCAAATCAAACCCACTGCCAGTGAGTCAATTCTGACCTATAGCAACCCTACAGGACATGGGAGAACTGACTTATAGCAACCCTACAGGCCTGTGGATTTCCAAGGCGGTACCTTTTTAGGGGAGTAGAAAGCCTCATCTTTCTCCTGAGAAGCAGCTGGTGGTTTGGAACTGCTGACCTTGCAGTTAGCAGGCCAACGTGTAAACCACTAGCCACCAGGGCATCCAAAGAGCATTAACCAAAAAAACCCAAACCAAACTCACTACCACCAAGTAGATGCTGACTCATAGTGATCCTTTAGGGCAAGGCAGAAGGCCCCATGTGAGTTTCTAAGACTGTAACTCTTTCAGAGAATAGAAAGCCTTGGCTTTCTCCCTGGGAGTAGCTGGTGGTTTTGAACTGCTGACCTTCAGGTCAGAAGCCCAACTCTTAACCACCACACCGTGACTGACAAGCCCCTTCCCACACAAGATGTCTCTTCTGATGTGGCTTCAACAAGCCTCTCAGAGGTGCCGTTTTTCTTAGTGAAAACAAAACCATTCCCATTCCACCACCGAGGTATTTACTATCAGCTTCCGTATCTTCAAAAAGCAGCTCTTGTGGTGTAGTGGTTACAAGTTGGGCTGCTAACTGCAAGGTCGACAGTTCAAAACCACCACCTACTGCTCTGGTAAAGATGGGATTTCTACTCCCATAAAGAGTTCCAATCTCAGAAACCCACAGGGGCAGTTCTACGCTGTTATGCGGGGTCGCTATGAGTTAGCATCAACTCAGTGGCAGAGAGTTTTTTTATTTTTAATTTTCAGTACTTGTAGAACTCTGGAATATAGGCACTGAGCACTCAATGACCCTTATGTAACCCAAGATCTGGTCTGTGGTAGTTACACGATTTTGTGTCAACTTGGTAAAGTGTAGGGGTGGAGTTTATCCTGTCAACCAGGTCACAGCCTGATGATCCCTCCTGTGAGTGTGGCTCTCTCAAACGGAGCGTCCTGGGAACTGCCCCCTCTCTCTGCCTTCGCCTTGCTGTGATGGGCCGCGTGGAGGCCTGCACCAGCCCTGGAGATGCTCCCTCTGCCAGGGGATCTCCACGACTCTGTGCCCACTGGCCTGAGATCTTGCTGCCCTCAGCACCATTGTTTGTGGCTGTGCGAGTCTGAAGAGGGATTTATGGACTACAGTCGGACTTATGGACCGGGCTGGGATGTTTTCCTGATACACGATTACTTCTTGATGTAAAGCTCTCTGATGTATGTATCACAGGATTTGTTTCTTTAGCCAACCTGGCCTAACACATGGACAAAAATGATCATTCCCCAAAATGTTCCGAGCCTCTTCCACTGCTGAAATGCCCACCTTTTTGGTCGCTGTGATGTAAACAGTTTCCATGCAAGTTAACTGAAAAATCAAGAATGAGGAAGGACGCTGGCAGCGACCAGAAACAAAGACAATGGTGTTCCACATAAAGCACAAGAGGAGGTCAGCGAAGGAAGCTCGGGTTCACAGAAGTTAATGCTGGAAATGCTGGACCCTTTGATGTTGGAACATCTAGTTGACGATTAACCAACCAAGTGGAATAAACGAGGCAGGAGGATTTATAATAGTAGGCGAAAATGAGAACCCAGACAGGGGAACCGGCTCCCAGGCTCAGAATAACACTCTTTATGGCCCCATAAAAGACATGAGTTTACTTCCAAACAGCAAACTCCACGGATGTTGGTGCACAAAAAATTCTTTAGGAGGGATGGCATTCTCTCCAGTCTGTTATAAATAAACTCCGGAGGCTTGGTTATGGGTGATGTTATTCCTCACCCCCCACAGGACCACAATGAACACGGATGACAGGGTGGCCTCAGACCGCCGACCTGCCCTTCTCTCCCTGTTCGCATCGCAGCCTCCTAACCCCAGTGTGAGGGCTGATGCTCTGAGACGCCTTCCTCCACAGCCCCGTTGCCAGTCAGTCCCACCGCTGCGCCCGAAGTACTGTTTCCATTCCAATCTCTCCCACCAGGAGGAGCCCCGGGACAGCAGTTCGAACCCACTAGCCCTTTGGAGGGAGAAAGATGAGGCTGTCTGCTCCCGTGAAGATTTACAGTCTCAGAAACCCTGCAGAGGGGGTTATGGAGTGGGAATGGGCTTGATGCAGTGGGGTTGGCTCATGCTTCTTTCCCACGGGACCATGGGTTCCTGGAAAGCAGGGGCTGTTGCCATTCTCTTTGTGCTCCCTGGCTCCGGAGTCGGCGTGACAGATGGTGCCGACTTCCTTCCGAGCGTGTGCGTGACTCCATGCTTGGCGAGCATCATGCGCTGCAGTCCAGGGCGTGGGGAGGCTCCGAATGAGAGCCCCCAAACAGGAATTAGACTGCAAGGACCAGGGAGGAAAAGGACGTGAGTGGGACTCACCACACGCCCTCTCCCCACTACTTCTTCAGCCACAGGACGGCAAACCTTCCCCACGCTTTGTTTTCCATCTACAACACAATTAGACTTCTCAAAACCTCATAGGATTGAGAGGAGAAGAACCCAGCAGACACAGGCTTGGAAGTACCTGAATGCCTATAAAGGGCCAAAGAAAGGTAACATCACAATGGTATGAGCCCGTGGGTGGGGAAAGGTGAAGACAGAGGAGATTGTCGGCTGAAGAGGTGCACAGATGGGAAGTGGAGGTGGCTGGTCAGCCCTGACACAGCTAACAGGAGAGAGTCTCTGTGACGGATCATTGTGATGTGTCACTGGAGTGAGGCCAAGTGTCCAGTATATATGGTCAAACGCTACTCTAGGAGCGTTGGGCAGTGAGTTGCGCGGATAACCGGGAGGACCTCGTTCACTTAGTGGGAAGCCTGAAGAGCAGAAACCGAAGTTTCCAGGGGGATGAAGGAATCTGACTCCAGACAGTGATGCAGAAAGCCTGCCTGCATTTCCTGGCTGCCACGTGCCCTATGGAAGTTAGACTTCTCTGCCCCCATAATCACACGACCAATTCCTTAATATCAATCAATCTGCCCGAGTGTGTGCCCCGCGGTTCAGGGGAATCCTAACATAGCCAGCTGGGAAGTATATAACGGCCAAACTCGTACCAGTTGATTGTCTGATGTTAGCATCTCCCTGAATAGTTTGAGTTTACGAAGGGGAGGGCTTCAGCTCGGAGGAGCCCTCCCTAATGAACAAAATGGTATCTAACGAGAACACATAGACCCGACCCCTCTCCCATGTTACTTAGCGTTTAAGAAGTACCTTAACACGTATTGACTGTTTAATATTTAATGCAACGACACCAAATAGGTTTCCATCAAGACACCAGAGAAACACTAGATCACGGAAGCAGTGACATAAAAACTTTTTTTTTTTAATTTCGAAAAGCAAAAGAGGCACACCATGGCTCCAAAAGGCAGTGGAAAAGTCCATCATGAAAGGCTTTTATCAATTATAAAGCCAACCTGGATCCTCACTTATCACCTAAGAATCTATTCTCAAGGAAACAGGGCATGCGCATCGGAAGCCACTGTCACACACGCGTCTCTGCCAGGAGGTGAAGAGACTCCCTCTCCAGGCTCAGTCTCACCAGGCTGCCTTCACGCTGAATGTAAAAGAAAAACAGTGCATCCATAAAACTAAGTGCTGGGCAGATGCTCCCTTCCGCCAAGTGTCCTAAGGAGGCAGAAGTCTCGTTTTGCAGCAGCACATGGGCGATCGGCAGACTGAGGGGCTCCCACCCAGAGTCTAGAGAGCAAAGCACCTTGAAGGGGCTCTCTGTGCTCCACCAGATGGGAGACAAACGCCACCAGATGGAGCAGAGACAGGGCGCTCTCCACCCCCACCAGTTGCACGAGTTAACTTTTCAATCCCTTTCCCATATGGCTCAGCCCACATTCCAAACACACTCAGGGCAGAAGGGAGGTAACAAAGAGATCCGCACACCAAGTGGAACTCCTGGAGACCAGTGGCCTCGAGCTTCTGATTGGATGGGCATGTTGTCGATCATCAAATGACATCAAGAGAAAATGAGTTCTCTTACTCCACCCCAAGGAAGCAGGTAGCGCCCTGCTGATGTGTTACAATACTGGAGACAATTACCGCGTATTCACTGTTCTGGCTCCCTACCTCTCAGTCACTACAGATCTTGAGTGCGGCTCTCTTCCTTTTTCTGTTTGTTTGAGATGAACTTGTTTGTCACTAAAGACCCCCAAGTCCATTCCAATTTTACTTTTCTCCTCTCTCTCTTTTTGAAAGCCACTCAGACTACTCATTGAGGGATCAGCAGTCATCTCATCCCTCAAAAAAAGAAAGAAAAGAAAATCCCACCATCGATTTTCTTAATACCAGAAAGTTACCCACAGATAGATCACCCAACAATTCCTCCAGGATGACTTTCTGCCACACATTAAACACTGAGGAATCGGAGTTTCCGCATTCAAGAGTCAGACGCAACAAGCTTCTCTCTCTCATGAGCAGTGAAGCAAGAAAGTGTTCTCAGTTTCAAAAATTCCTCTCTCAAAGACACCAGCCAAAGGGCAAGGACACGCTCCTGACACAGAGGGCAAGCAACACAGCAGGGAAGCCAGGCCCAGGGGTCTCTGCTTATCACTGGATATAGTTTCTAAAAAGCTGTCAGCAAGTTGTCACCAGAGGGGAGAAATAGATCTGGAAGAAGAGGGACTTGACTCAATGCCCCACTGCCGTGGGTCTCTGTAACAGCTACTCACACAAAGCAGGCACGCCATTTGAAATACCAAATGTCCAATAACTGTGCTCAACAAAGAGCAAATGCAGAGAAACTCATTTGGAATGAACGAGTCTTGGACCTCATGCCCTGCCCTCGGGAAACCATTTCCAGGACTTGACTAACACAGGTGTGCAAGCTGTGTCAGGGCCAGCCCACACTGGAGAACACAACGCCGCACAATGTGCCAGGCTGCTTGTGATCAACAGCAACCGGGTCCTCCAGCCATGCGTGGGCTCCAGGGTCCCTCCCCTTTCCACACTCACAGCTGGCTCCTGGAGCGCTGTGTGAGAATTTTAAAGGCTGTGGGGCTGCCTCTCCATCCCAGCCTGAGGAAGGGGCCCAGGTCTAACATGCGTTCTTTCTCTAGTAGCACTTCACAGGAAGAAAAGCTGAGTGGGCCGAGGCCCCCACTGAACCGGCACTACTCCACCACTTAGAAATGCTCTCTCATAAACTCTGCTTCTACCAGAGGTCCTCCTACCAAGACTAGGGCTCCCGTCGTTAAAAACTTGTCAACAGACAAAGGCTACTGATGGCATATCGGGAAGAGCTGAGAAAACAATCAGATCTGGCCTAAATCTCTACATGATATACCTACTCTTTGGGGGAGCTTTGAAGTTGCAAGAAATTTCCATTTTTATACCCAACAAAGCAGTCTGGTGTACGCAGCACTGCTCCAAATATTCTCATTTCTGTAATCACTATGTTTATAAATGTATTAACCTTTTAAGGCTATTAGGACCCTTTGAAGGAGCCATGAAGGTCAAGTGATTACTCTTTGGGCTGTGATCCACAAGGTCCACAGTTCAAAAGCACCAGCCGCTCCTCTGGAGAAAGACAGGGCTTTCTACTCCTGTAAACAGTTATACTCTTGGACACCCATAGGGGGGACCCTGTCCAATAGGATCGACTTGATGGCAGGAAGTGGGGTCAGGAGGACCCTTTGAAGAACTGACTCAATACACTGGTGTCTCAAAAGCATTAATAAAGCATCCCAAGTAACATCTAGAAATGGTTTATGCCCCAAGATGTTTTCAATCTTGTTTGAGTGTATCAGTGCTTACACTTTGCCTGGCATGTGGACACAGGTATACCTCAGCAACATCGTACTGTTGGCTCGGAGCCACACCACCATCAAAAGCTGGCAGCAATGCCCGAGCCACACAACTGTTCTTGTGCTCCAGTGCATGCAAAAGTTACGCTTAGACCATACTGCAGCCTATTAAGTGCAAAAACATCATGAAAAACCTTCAAATATTGTGAGGATGGCCAAATTGAGACACAGAGACGTGACGTGAACACATGCTATTGGGAACATGGCCTCAACAGACTTGCTCAACATGGGAATGTCACCAGCCTTCCACCTGTAGAAAGCATAGCATCTACAAGGTGCAGGAAGGCAAAGAAAGTAAAACGAGGCCTGTCTGCACACGTGTGTTTTCTTAGCGAGGAGAACAGGCTTTGCAACACTCCCATAGAAGCTCCAGCTTTGCATTTCCAGTATGCAAAGTATTAGACTTTGGAATGGTTATGCTTATTTCCTTTCCTCCCCTTTCTCTCTGCCTCAGCTCCTTTCTCTCTCTCTCTCTCTCTCTCTCTCTCTCTCTCTCTCACACACACACACACATACACACACCATGCACGGTTATCTGGTAGGTATGTGGCAGAACAGTATATTACATAATCAGATACTATATGTATTGAGGAGTAATTAGGCCATGTGACAGATTTGAATAAAATACCATAGAAAACCACGAGCTTCCATTGAAACACTGTTGAATCAATATAAAGGCAATGGTGAAACCTCAATTTTTATATCTAAAAATGCTTCAACATTCTTCAAGACCTGAAGCCATTTATATATGGAGAATAAAGCTTATGTGCTGTATACTGTTGATCAATGCATCACTGATCAAACATATCCTTCAAATGGCTAAGACTAAAAAGGCAACCATCACCAAATGGTGATGCGAATGTGGGGTGACGGAGACTTCCGTGCATTCCGGGTGGCAGCATAAAATGATACAACCAATTGGGGGAAATGCCTAGCCGTTTCTCCTAAAATGGCACATCCACCTGCCCAGTGTTTTCCCCCAAAGAAATGAAAGCTCCTGCCCACAGAAGACTTTTAACATGCCATCATAATAATAGTCCGAAACTAGAAACAAGCTGGGGCTCCATCAGGAGGAGGAGGGATAAACAAGCTGCAGAATGTCCATACAGTCGAATGAAGCCCCAAACCCCAATGCCATTGAGCTAATCTTATTCAGCAAATAAAGGTAAAAAGAAACACAACAAAAAATGACCGATACTTGAACCACACAGTGGGGCTCAAAAACACTGTGGCGAGTAAAAGCAGCCAGACACAATGCGGATTGAGAACATAATTACATGCATACAAAGCCCTAGACCAGGCATAGCACTGGTTGATGGGGGGTTGAGGCGGGGTGGGGCAGTGCCAAGGCTGGGGGCCGAGTGGGAAGGGACATGAGGAAGCTTTCAGGGGGTGATTCTGTATCTTGATAGGGTTCTGAGTTGTACAAGTATTGTACATCAATACATATGGTTCCTTATACGTAAGATTTCCTAAAAGAAAACCGAATACCGAACACAAATTGTATGCATGCTTAAGGATCTGGGGAGAAAAAGCAGCGATAGCTGAGTCATATTTTAAAATGCATCCAAAAATATGACAGACTGATGGTGAGATAGAATCTATCCCACAGAATCTAAATGGTGAATGTCAGTGTTGACCATAAATTTCATTCACCATTTTTGTATGGCTGAAATTTTTCATAAAATTAGTTGTAAGAAATCTGATAATCCCATAATACAATTGTTTAAAAATTAAGTTTCTGGATCATTGTATAAACAAAGAGAAACCAATACTTTTTATGTTTTGTTTTGAAAGCACAGAAAAGATTCAACTTGTACAAGTAAATTCAAATATCAAGCCCATGCTGGTATGTCACACTTACTTCAGAGTAAATAAAGCCTCACATCATGCCAGAAAAGGAACAGGGCATCTCGTGATGCATCATGAATTCAAATCTACCTGAATCGCTGTTTAAAAACCCACTTCCTTCTCTACCCCAGGCTCTTCAATTACAGGGTTCTATCACATTTCTCTTATCAGGACACCAGCTTGCCAAATACTAATGGGCTTTGAACACAAGCCAGAAGATTCCCCAAGTCCAGCCGGGTGTAATTCCACATGCCACCCTACTCTAGCAAAGAGCTCATGAGTTATTTGTGCAAATTTCTTATCTGTCCTACACATCTAGATCGCACACCAAGTGCAGCGCCCTGAACTTCAGAACTGCACAGACCACTGTTACTGGCGGCTTTCCATGGTTCCGAAACCAACTGGCATGGTCAAGGGGGTCGATGTTGACCTTCCTTCATAAAAAAAAAAAAAAAAAAGCAAATACTACCTTCACCTCTTCTTATGAGCTCCATATTTATCATGGTAAAATGCCATGGTAATTCAAATAGTATGAAATCATCATTTATTTTCCCCCATCATAAAGAAATAGGTAGTGTGAGACTGAAAGCAGACTGCCTAGTGTTACATGGTGGACCTCACATCGTCGTGCCTACATTCCTACTCCATAAGATGCAACTTTTACTCACTTCACAAGATCCATCTGGGCTCGAAGCACCATCATCTGTTCAAATCCTTAGCATGGTGCCCCGCATGTAATAACCCCATCCACTCTCACTGCCTCGAGGTGGCGCCAGCCCACAGCGACTGTACGGGACAGGGTAGAGCGGCCCCTGAGGATTTCCAGACCTGTCACAGCTCTGCATGGGAATAGAAAACTGCCAATAAAAGTTAGCTGAGGAGTCTTGGTAGCACAGTGGTTAAGCGCTCAGCCTCTAACTGAAAAGCCAGAGGATCCACACTTCTAACCCACCCGCTGATGGGGCGGTCCGCTTCGGCCAAAATTACAGCCTTGGGAACCCTCTGGGGCAGTTCTTCTCTGTCCTTCTGTGTCAGTGTGAGTGGGAATCCATTCGACTGCGACTGGTAAATGTTCGCTAACCATTAATTTTATTATCAATTAGCTTCTGGGTGGAAGAAGCGGAGAATGCTGTTTCTATTACAAGGATCTAACATTAAGAACAGTGATCATGGATATTTATAAGCTTCACTTCCAGGCTCTCAAAGACAAAATACAAAGCCTCAGTACCTCTTGTAAGGATAGTATTTGATATTGTTTCGGATGTTGATTGACTCATGGTGGCCCTGTGTTCCAAAGCAGAACTGTCCCATAGCTTGTTCTTGGCCGTAGTCTTAGAGGCAGCAGATCACCAAACCTTGCTTTTGTGGCTCCTCCGGGTGGGTTCAAACCACCAACCTTTGTTAAGTAGTTGGATACCAACCACGTGCTCTACCCAGCGTACCAATTCTGCGCTGCAACACATGGTGTCTCCACATGTCGGAATTGGCTTGATAGAAACAACCAACAAGTGCGTACACTGCCTTATGTTTTCTGCCCATGTCATAATTTCAAGTTCTCAGGGTTGGCAGAGGCAGAGAAGTCACGGGGCCAGACCCTTTGTCTAGGTCTGCAAGAAACCACTCTGCAGTCTTCTCCTTCCCTGCCCTTCACTGCCCCGCTGGCAGGGCAATCTGCTTCTCGGTTCGTCTGTCCACAGGACATGTGACATGTGTGGGCCATCCTCTACTTTTTATCTATGGCGAGCAGAATGAGATCCCCCCCAAGACACCCATGCCCTAAGCCCTGAAACCTGTGATTAGAACACACAAAGTGGCTAAAGACTGTCGAGTCCTTGCTGGTGAGAGGCCTTACAATGGGGAGATGGCCCTGGATTATTGAGTGGGCACAATCTAAGTACATGAACTATTAAAAGCTCCTTAGAAACATAACAGTTCCAGAGGACGCTCTCTGTTTGAGATCCGAGAGGCACCACAGAAGGGAAAACCTGGGAGATTCAAGCGTCAGAAAACCTCAGTGAGCTATGTGAGCTTGGCAATGCGACGGGGAGTGTGACAAGGAACGTGTGCGGTCCTCAGAAGCTAAGATGGGTTTCCATTGACAGCTAGCCAAGAAAGGGGATCGCAGACCTACAACTCAAGGACATGAAGCAGACCAACAACTCCCATAAGCCTGGTGTTCGTTTCACTTTCGTTGTGAAGGCATGAGGTGGAGGTTTCCAGGTATTAGGTTTACATTCAATAATCCATACGCATTTCCTTTCCTCTAACTCACTGCAACCCCCCCAACAACATCCTGTTTCTCCTTGTGATTCCGGTTTCCATGCCTCCTTCTTTCCGAACTCTTTTGAACTTTGTTCTTGGGTAAATGCTGCCCTTTTAAGCTTAAATAATTGATTTTTTCTAAGGTGTGTTTATCTCCCTGGTGTTACTGTTCCTCCTATGGAACTACTGTTTGGCTGAAAATTGAGCCATGGGGACAACGAAGGGCCACAGTCTCAGGGATTCCACCCGTCTCTAGATGACCCTTCAGTCTGGTTTCTTTTATGATCTTGAGCTTTGTTCCACATGCTTCTTCCACCCTGTCCACGACCTTCTACTGTCCGAGACCGCTGTCAGAGAAGTTGGCAGTGGGAGCTGGGCACCATCTAGTTCTTCTGGTCTTAGGGGCGTGGAGACTGGTGGTTACATGGTCCTCAGTCCATTGGACTAATTATTTCCATGTGTCTTTCTATTTTTGTTGCTCTCCTTTTCTCTGGATGGGCAGAGACCAAGAGTTGCAACCCAGATTGCCGCTCATGACTTTTTAAGACCACAGTCACGACTCGCCGAAGTAGGGGGTAAAACATTATCTTTGGAGACTAGTAATGCCAATTCTGGTCCACATCTCGAAAAGAGATACAGCCCTGTTGGGTTTGGGTCTTGTAGGAGTCTAAACATAGACTCGCCTGAGTGATGCTGGACCCAAACTCCTATTCTTTGGAAAATGTGAGCTGCTACTGGGTGTGATTTCAGCTGCTCAATTTATTAAGGCTGCATTAGAAAACTAATGGCAATCGATAGTTCTTAAAAATATCTGAACATCAACAACAAAGATCTGTCTCCCCTTTTTCTCTAGACCGAATAACCTCTGAGACACGATCATTTTTGTGCAAGCGTTGCCTTCCTTTGAAAAATCTTCCTGGAGTTTCTCCATCTCATTCACTCAGCTCACACGATCTGGAGCTGAGCCCGTGATGACCCCTGATGAGGTGGGAGGACAGGTCGCTGCAAGAGGACTGTGTGAGCACAGCCTCGCGGGCTCAGCCCGCATTCAGCAAAAGCCATGGATGAACAGCCATATTGCACAGACACCACTGTGTCGTAGGACGCCAAGTGACTTGATTTCAAGTTCTCCTTCCAATGTTTTCTAGAGGCCATTCCTACTGCCATGAAGTCAAGTCCACCTAACAGGACCCCCTTCGGACAGAGCAGAACTGCTCCTTAGGTTTTATGAAACTGTACATCTCCGTAAGAGTAGACAATTCCATCTTCTTCCTCCAAGTGACTGATGGGTTTGAACTGCCAACCTGGAGGTTAGTGATCCAATACTTAACCTAAGACCAAATACACAACCTTCTAAGTATGTTTGTCCCCTTTCTACAAGCCATACATTCATTAAGGTAGCCCCAAATAACCCTAGCAGTATTGATAACTCTGATGGATGGGATTGTATCTGGGGAAAGGCATCTTTGAATCCTAGGCCCCTTGCCTGGGGATGTAATGCATCAGTTGTGGTCATACCACTGTGGTATATGCTAAGCCTTAGCACTGGTGAGATAAGGATCTGCATCGACACAGAAACAAGCTCCACACACTAAGGAAGACAGATGTCACATGGTGATCTACAAGAACCAAAGAATTCACACTGATGAGACTCCAATTGAAATTGCCAACCTCCCAAACTGTCAGAAAATACATCTCTGTCCTTTAATGCCACTCACGAAGAGTATTTCTGTCACAGTAACAAGAGGCTAGACCTCAAGGGTAAAAACCAGGATAGAAACCAAGTCATACTCTCAACTCACTTTTTAATACATCTTTTTATTGCGGTATAGTCAACACATTATAAAATGCAATCGTTCATTCGTATTAAGAAGAGTGTGCAAGCATCACCACAATCAACTTTTGAACATTTTCTTCCTTCTTGTGCCCATTGCTGTTGACTGCCCACTTCCCCCACCAACCTTCCCTCCTTGCCCCCAGCTAATTATTAATCCAGTTGCTAGATCCACCCAGCCTGACTTCCTTACACAGAAAGGACAAAGACAAAGAACAAAGAAGAACCACCAACAAGGACCAAATAAAACAGAGGAAAAACCATCCGAGAGAAAGCAGAAAATATTTTAAAAATACACAAAATTCAAAGGGAGATCTCATGACGAGGTGTGCTGGACCAGCCCAAGGAGAGCTGCTAAATGCATCCTACAATGTTCTTTGTCTGACATTCACATTCCTAGACGAGGTCAGTGGGGATTCATCTCACTCACTCAATCCATCGACAGACCCTGAAAACGGAATTTTGGGGTTCCACGGTTATCCATAACATTCTGTGAACCGGTGACTAGAATGTAGGCTCTGGTATCTCCCCCTCCTCCAGGTTTGGAATTTAATGTTTATAATTCTTGGATTACACAGGCTGGTGTGCTTCATCGTGTGGACTTAGCTGACTCCTCTCTTAGATAACTGCTTGTTTTGCAACAAGTCTTTTTTAGGACCCCAGGCTCTATTCTTTCTGATAATTGGGTACCATCTGATTTTTTCCACCACACATTGCTATAGTACCCATATCTTCAGTGATCTCCTCATAAGAGTGAGTACCAAGCAGTGTCATGCCACAAGAACTAATTGTTCTTATACAGAGGCTATGACAAGTGAGAATGCTAAATCCACTGATGCATCTAAGGTGTGTGTGTGTGTGTGTGTGTATACACACACACACATATATATATGTCCCTGGTTTGCTCTGGCGACATCATTATCATTTTATTTGAGCACATCATCAGTCATTTTCATGAGGCATAAGTAATTCCACTGACAGTATCATTATTTTAGTCAATGGTATAGAATATGAAATACTGTTGAGAAAAGGAATTTTTATATGCGTGGGGCATCTTTTTAGATGACAACACATGAATTGTTAACGTGTACAGCTTTGAAACGTAGATGACTGGACATTAGTTACACAAACCCTGAGGCTTGGAGAGAGTTCAGTAACATTCATTTAAAAGGGAGAACCAGGCCTGGTAGACTAACACATGTCACAAAACCAAAACAAAACACAGCGAGAGAGCGCGTGAAAACAGCTAGACTAGGTTGGGCCGCCATTCATTGGGCACCCTCAATGCAACAGATCAGAATCAAACCGAAGTTCAACGACCACTAATTTCCTAACCCTGGGACAGTGATCATCTGCTTCTTCTTCCACGAGGGTATTGCAGTTTTAAGTTCAGGGGCGGATTTTAGTTCCTTAGATATGCTACAAGAGAGTTTAAGGTAAAGCTCAGTTCACTTAGTGGCCTCAGATGTAGGCTATGAAGGTGTTGCACACCTCGAAAGGACAGAGGCTACTGTCTTAGTTGTCTATGATGTCCTCTGAGTCACCAGGGGCTGGAGAGCAACTAGGGCAAAGTGCCCAGCTGGGAACATAATACGGGGCATATTTTCTCCTTGGGGTCTGTAAGCAATGCTAAGGATTTTTCTCACTGGCAGTTGCCTACCCCGGCTTACCAACCACCAAATGTGTCATCAATCACCTTCCCCATGGCAGATATCCATCCACCCTCCTCCTCTGGACCGCACTTTCCAGTAAAGTGCACTAGGGGATCTTGCAGGAATACTCATCTGCTGATTTGCCTTGACTGCAGAACTCTGCTGTACGACAGGAATTGATGGATTTTCTACCTCTTCCTACAACATGGGAAACTGACCCATCTAGAGTGGGGCCACCTCTTTTGAGGTGGATTTTAAGATTCAACTCACTCTTTACCTGACTAATTTTGTGATTTCTAAAAGACTTGGTTTTTTTTTTTTAATTATGAAAAGTATTTCATGTATTCTATTCTGGTACTTTATTAGGTTTAACCCATAGTGAAAGTCTGAGAAGTTTTTTCTTTTGATCTAAATTTTGTGAGCCTCCTTTTGACCTTTATTTCATAAGAAAATGTGTCCTCAAGCGAACCATTAATTAAAAATATAAACAAAACAGGGCCAAAGACCAGTCTAAGTTCCATGTGAATTCAGTCTTTCTGGAAAGACAAATTTTCATTAGAAGCAGTTATGAATGACTTTTCAAAGAGAGATTTAATCTACAATTGTGTTCTAAAGAAACCAACTCATAGTATTGTCAGTATAAAAACATGGCCCTCATCCACTGAGACAGGGTTCCCAACCACTGTTACTGAAATCAGAAGTCTCACGAGGAGGACACATCTTCTGGATCCAGGCTAACTTAACCTAAGTTCAGTGTGCTTGGTGCAGCTCTCCCACAATTGCACTTGCACTGAACCTCTTTTCCTCAGTACATATTCAATAGTTTTTCTATTCATGGTTTGACCTCAAAAAAAGTAAGTCTAAACAAATGAGAACATTCCCCTGAGTTGGAAACAGCTGAGCCATTCCTTCATATTAAGTTCAGGCCTCTCTCTAGTGGAATACACATCTTAAAACCAACCAAACAAAATGATAAAAGAACACAATGTGCAAATGGTTAAGGGCTTGGCTCCTAGCTGAAAGGTCGGCAGTTCGAACCCATCTAGAAATGTTTCAGAAGCCAGGCCTGTAATCTGCTCCTGAAACCCTACCAGAGAACCACTGTCCTCTGCCCACACGGGCTCATCAGAAGACAGCATCCTCACTGACAACGGTCACCTCCAAGGCATTTTCCCGACGGCATTTGTTACTTCCCACCTGTCCACGATGGTGAAAGTTCTCTTCACCATCTTTGGATGTATTTATGTGTATGTATGTATTTATGTGCATTATACAGAATCGAGTTCAAATATTTAACAACTATATTAAGTTCACAGCTTCCTAAGGCTACGATAACAAAATACCACTAACTAGATAGCTTTTAAGAATAGACATTCCTGGAGGGCTGGCCCCAATCCCAACTACGTGGACCACCCCACCTTCCCTCCCAGAAGAATGCGCTACAGAGGACAGCACTGGAGCTACAGCTCAGGGAGAGGCGCGCGTCTGATCAGAGCACACAGGAGTAAAGGAAGTCAATGGCAACTCAGTGACCTTATATACAGTTTCCAAGGCTGTAAATCTTTATGGGAGCAGGCAGCCTCATCTTTCTCCCGAAGAGTGGCTGGGTAGAGGTGAACAATCAACCTTTTGGTTAGCAGTCCAATGCTTAATACCTGACAGCGCCCTAGAGCTCCTAGAGGGACCCTACCCAAAACTCTCAAACTCACCGCCAGTAAGCCAGTTCTGACTCAGAGCGACTCTACAGGACAGAGCAGCATGGTCTCTGTGGATTTCTGAGCTGTATCCAGGGGAGCAGAACACCTCCTCTTCCCCCCTGCGATGCATCACGAAGGAGAGATCATCTAAGGGTGCTCCCAAAACTGAGTCTAGTTTATCGAGAGGGCAGGGAGGGATGCCAGCTGGGCAGTGGGGAGTTGAAGGTAAGCCCCCCACATAAGAGGAGCTCAGTAGCTTTTTGGACACACGGAAGCATGAAACATGAAGTACTGCGGCGGAGTCATCCACACAGCCCATAGGAGTACTGTACTTCATTTTGTCCAGGAGTCCAGTTAATGAAAGACAACGGGGTAGCTGTTCGGAGAACAAACTTGGATCCAAGAGGAAGAGGAGCTGGCAAAGGACACAAAGACTCCATCAGAAGTAGGCGGCATCCTTTCGAATATGCTATGGGATCGTGTGTTTAAGCACACTTACCAGGGAGCCTTTTCTGAAGTGGTTAATTGCCTGAAAGTGTGTTTATTTTCAAGTTTGATTTTTTTAAAATAATGATTTTCTTAATGTAGGGCAATGCTTTGGGGCTGAACTGGAGAGTAGCCTTAAATAATGATTGGCCTATCTGGAGTGCGGAAGCTGACTTTTAAAAATATATTGAAACTACACTCAATTTCATTTGCTAGAACTGCAGATATTAGCTACAACGGAGGTCTTTAGAAATCTTAAGGTCATATTTGGTGAAATCAAGTAAAAATGACCTACTTATAGTACTTCTCTATAATGTGACCCATCACCTGTCAGTTTGCTGTAGTGCGGTAGTTTGCATGTTACTATGCTACTGAAGTTACACCACTGGTGGAACAGATTCCAGCAGGTTCACCCCTGGCAGACAGATTTATGCAGAAGCTTCCAGATTAAGACAGACTAGGAAGAATGGCCTGGTAATTTAACCAAGAAAAACCTTAAGGATCACAACAAAATATTATCCCAATCACTTGCTCTGGATACCTTATCAGGAAGAATCAAGAGATTATCGTTGTTAGAGACCATCATGTTGGTTCCGATCCACAGCCACCTTACCCGCAACAGAAGGAAACACTGCCCAGTCCTGCGCCACCCTCACGTGAAGTCTTTCCTTTGCCTGAGTCTATGTTGCCGCCATGGTACCGATCCATCTCTTTGACGGCCTTCCTCTTCTTCCCTGCCCCTATCCTTCTCCAGGGACGGGTGTCTCCTGACAATAACATGTGCCAAGTACGTAAGATTGTAAGATGAAGTCCTGTCATCCTGGCCTCTAACGAGCCGGCTAGCTGTACTTCTTCAAAGACAGATGGGTTTGTCCTTCGAGCAGTCCAAAATACTTTCAATATTCTTCTCCAGCCCCACAATCCCAGTGCGTCGCTTCCACTTCAGCCTTCTTTGCTCAGTGTGTAACTTTCACATGCATATGAGGGA
>NW_022111378.1:5339615-5346423 GCF_000313985.2 Echinops telfairi | reverse complement strand
TCAAGGCTTGGTGGGCCAAGATGTGCTCCACTCTCTCTTCCTCCCCCTTCATTAGCTCCTGTGTGCTCTGATCAGACATGTCCCTCTCCCTGAGCTGTAGCTTCAGTGCTGTCCTCTGAAGTAAATTCTTCTTGGGGGAGGGGGGACTATCCACATAGTTGGGATTGGGGCCACAATGAAGGCAGCAATCCTTGATCTTATCACAAGTGCTTTAAGTCCTCCTCACTTTCAGCCAGCAAGGTGTGTCATCTGCATATCAAAAGTTAATAAACCTTCCTCCAATCTTGATACCACATTCTTCTTCAAATGATCCAGTTTCGTTGATGATTCGCTCAGCAGACAGACGGAATAAGTATGGTGAGAGGATATACACACCTTTCCCAATTTTAAACCAGGCAGTAGCCCCTTATTCTGTTCCCACAACTGCCTCCTGATTCACGTACAAGTTCCACAAGAGCAAATGGAGTGCCCTGGAATTCCTTAGCAGGAAGGGTCAAGAGGCAGGTGTGGGTGACCCTCGGTGAGCTGGATGGACTGGCGCAGTGGCTGCAGCAATAGCCGCACACAGTGAGTGGCAGAGAAGCACACAACGATCCAGTCTGTCCTTTGCACACGGCCTCCGCAGCAGCTACCTCTCAGTCTCCACTACCTTCTCAAAATCATAGCACTTGGGGTGCGCCAAATAATTCCCATTAAGTGTCCCACAAAGTGAAGGGCAAGGTAGTTGTGATCATAGAGTCACCACATCCATCTACATCCCTAAAATAATTCTTGTCCAGCTTTCCTTCATACACAGTACTATGCACGGATACTGTGCTATACACGTCACCAATTTCTTTCCAAATGCTTTTTTAGCAACTAGCATTCCGTAAATCAGTGCTTATAAAAGCAATAAAGACATACATTTAGATTTACAGAAAGATCATTAATTTGTTCAAAGTGAGCTGGTAATTAAAGCTTTCAGTGTACATTTGCATTCCTTTAGTTAGAAATGTATGCGACATCTTTCTTTCACTTAGAATTTTATCAAGCCTTTTGGTGAAAAATTACCAATCGGATAATAAAATAATTGCTTACATCATCCAAAGGCTTCATCATAAGTTTCCTCGACATTGAGATTGATTCTGAATTGAGTTCTCACACCTGGGTCTCAATAAAGTCCAGGCACCCTTACAAGTTCAAACCTTGAGATTTCCCCAGATGGGAGTCTCTGACTTTTATTTAAAGGATCAAAGATTACAGTCGTTAAGATGGATCAGACCTTAATATAAACAAAACTCCTCCCCAGCAGACCAGTAAGCAGCACCATGATAAATTGTCATGACAATGATGGACATTGTCAAGGGTTTCATTTTACTTGCATCCACCATCAACACCCATGACGACAGTCAAGACATCAAATAAGGTATTGCATGAGGAAAATCTATTGCAAGACTTCTTTGAAGCATTAAAAAGCAAAGAGGTCACTTCAAAGACGAAGGTGCACCTGCCTCAAGGCAGGGTTTTTTCAAATGCTGTCCACGCAAGGGAAAGAGGGCCAATGAATAAGGAAGACTGAAAGATTGATGCATTTGAATTATGGTGCTGGTGAAGAATTACTGAATGTAGATGGACTTCCAGAAAAACAAAGCTATTGGGGAAGAACGACAGCCAGAATGCCCCTTAGAAGTGAAGATGGTGACCTCCTTTGGTGAGTAGTGACTGGAATTTTTTAAAAGTTTGTGAGTGGACATCTGAGGGGCAACTATTGGTCTCTCCCTAACCATGGGATAGAAACATGGTAGACACTGAAGATGCAGGGAAACAATTAGCCCAGTGGACTAACAGGCCACGGAAACATCAGTCTGCAGAACCGTGTGAGCAGAAGAACTAGATGGTGCCTGGCTACCATTCCCAACTGCTCTGCAAGGCCCTGAGTAGAGTGGGAGAAAAATGTGGATCAATACTCATGAACCATAAGAGAGCTCAGGTTTACCTGGGTGGAATCCCCAAGACCGTAGCCCTTAGTCACCCTTTAGATCTGGAACTGAATTCACCCCTATCGCTCCAGTTTCAGTCAACTTATCAACAGGCCTATAAGGGGAACAATAATCCTGAGGAGGTCCACATACATCAGAATAATCAACCATGAGAGATCAAAAGGGCAGCAATTGTCCACAGACAGAGCGAAGAGGAGGAGGAGGAGGAGGAAGAGAAAGGAGGAGGAGGAGGAGGAGGAGGAGGAGGAGGAGGAAAGGAAACAGGAAACAGGAAACACAGGGAGGAAGTAGGATACAGGCTGTCCTGTGTGGGGAATGTAATCAGTGAGATGAAACAAAACGTATACGGATTGTTGAGTGGAAAACGGGCCTGCCTGTAAACCTTGACTCAATTTACAATAACAAGTTAAAAAGAAAGAAAGAAAAGCAGGGATGGCAAGACTTTGTTTCATGTCTTTGGACATGTAATCAGGAGAGCGCAGTCTCTGGAATAAGACATCAGTCTTGGTAAAATAGGGGGTTTGTGAAAACAAGGAAAACTCTCAAGGAGATGGATTGGCACAGTGGATGCAGCAATGGGCTCAAACAGAACAGAACTGGGCAGGGCTGGGCAGTATTTTATTCGGTTGTACATAGGGTCGCTCACTGTGAGTTAAAACTGATTTGAAGGCACAGCACTAACAACTCTTAATATTGTGTCAGTATTAAATTATGCTTCTTGTCTGATCTTATTTTTAATATAACTTCATGATGTTTACATTGAACACAAACACTTACACCCCTGGCCACCAACTTTTGGTGACTACATGACAGATGGAGTAGAACTGTCCCACAGTGCTCCCGAGGCGATAACACTTCTGGAAGCTGACTGCACATCTTTCTCCCATAGAGCCGCTGATGGGTTTCAATTGGTGAACTCTGGGTTTATGGCTGAGTATTTTAACCACTGCACCACCAGGGCTTAGTTCAACAGACCCCAGAGGCTAATCACTGAAAACTGAGTTTGGCAAAGACTAGACCTCTTGCAGAGCAGAGAGGAAGCCAGCAAGTCCCCTCCAATGTAATAGCCGAGCGTAGATTTTGTGCAATGAGCCCGTCCATTGTTAGAGAATATTTTGCTATTGGATAATCAACAGCAAAATAAGACCATGCCCTGGAAGGCTGGGCATGGAGTCCTCAACCTGGCTTGGCCCCGCCTTGTGGTACATAAATACTAAATTGGGCTTTAAAGATATCTCTCTGGAGAATCCATCTGTACAGCTGATTGCTCTACACAGAGAACCTGTTCCATCAAGTCACCTCCATGCAGTTTATCAGATGTGGTGCTCAGAAAACCCAAATAATGGCCCAAGATTAGTTAATACATTTGAATAAAAGTTTTCTCCAATTTCACACAAAAAAAGAGGCGAGTAATCATTAACATTTCAGAGCAACTTCTAATACATAGGATACAATTAGACAAAACATTTAATAAAAACATGCAATCGTTTTCTATAGGCCATGAGAGCCTCACTGTGACAACTAACTGTTGCATTTGAAGTTGCTTTGCAAACTCAGAAGTAGCTATAGTAAAAAGGAGAATCTGAGACCAAACTTTACATTTTTGTCTTGGACATGTAGTTTCCTCAGATGCTGTTTTAAGGATTCATTTCATAATGTAGGTGTCAGTTAGTTCCAAGAATCTAATTGGAATATATTCAAGGTTTCTAAGTAGATTTTCCGGAGTAATTCCCAAGATTTGTTGATGCATAACATCTGTGTGTGCAGTAAAATGTTATGTTCAAAATATGATTAAGTAAGTTTCTCCAAGAAAGCAAGACCCTTAGAAATGAGGTTTCAGAGATCAACATTGAAATGGATGCCAGTGATGATGGCAGGCTACAGTCCAATTATACACAGAAAGTATAGTTTACGTATAAAATAAGGAGGCCTGGTGCCCTTACGGTTACACGTTGGGCTGCTACTTGCAAGGTTAGCAGTTCGAAACCAGTAGCCACTTCTTGGGAGAAAGATGAGGCTTTCTACTCCTGTAGAGTTAAAGTCTTAGAAACCCCTTAGGGGCAGTTCTAATCTGTCCTATAGGATTGCCATGAGTTGGGATCAACTCAATGGCAGTGAGTGAGTGGTGCCGCATGTTAGACACTGAATTGCTAATCACAAGGTCAGTGGTTCAAACCCACCGTGACCGTCTGCTTCGCTATGAATCAGAATGAACTCAATGGTAGGTCTTCAGTATCCTATAGGACGTACGGAGAGTAGATCGCATAAGATCAGTGTGTGACACAAAGGGTTTCTGCTTGCTACTGACCTTAAGGACGGTGACTCAGTACCCAGTGGTCCTGCCAGAGAAAGTTCTGATGATCTGTTTCTGCAAAGATAGGGCCAAAAGAGCCCTCTGATGCAGTGACACTGAGTAAATAATACATGGAGATGTCATGAGTCAGCATCGACTCCCTGGTGATGAGTTTGTTTGGTTTTGATTTTTATGTAGTACGGGTTATGTATTAGATGTCTTTGACCCTTCCCTTCTTCAACAAGCCCTGAGCACTAACTACGTTCAAAGCAATCTACAAGGAGCTGTGGCAGGGACAAAGTCACATAGAGCATTGGTCTTCACCCTGCACAGGATCAAAAGGAGTAGGAAAGGAGGCATAAGCTAAATAAGATGGTGATGAATATCAAGATGCTGTGAGGATTCAGTGAATCTTCAAATGTCAGAAGAGAATTTCTCCGGGCCCCTAACAGTGGTATGAATTTGAAATCTACGTGCCTTGCAGGGAGACCGAATCATACATTAAAAAATCACGGAAGTAATCCAGGGGAGCAAGATAGTCCAAGACATTTGATCTTCCACTGAAACCGTCCCAAATACTAAGCTACTCCTTGTGGTGAGTCGTTTTTTAGTCAATTCTGACTCATTGCAACTCGCATGTGCAGCGTAGAACTGCTCTATATGTGGTTTCCAAGGCCTTTGGAAACAGATCAACAAACCTTACTTCTGAGATGGCTCCGCCTGACTTCAAACCACCGAACTTTCTACTAGGCCAAACCCAACCCTGTCAGTAAGTCAACTGTGATGACGGCAAACCTCTCTAGGGTTTCCGAGACTGTAAATCTTTAGAGGAGCGGACAGTCTGATCTTCCTCTCGAAGAGCAGCAGGTGGCTGTGAATCACTGACCTTGTGGTCAGCAGCACCATGCTAACCAGAGTGTCATGCAAATGTAACCATTTGTACCAGCCAAGGGCTTTCCCCAAAGACTGCTTGCCCTTGCATGAACATCCTGCCCAGTTCTCGTCCTTTTCCCAGACTATTCCAGTCTGAGAGTACAGCCACCTGATAGGATTTTTAGCACCAGGAGATCTGTAAAAATGTGCTCTTACCCCTATCATCGTAGGCTTTTTGAGTCCTATTTTTTAATTGAGACGATTTCTTCCCCCTATTTTATAAGTGAATGGACTTAATAGCTCCATGCATTTGTTTCATGCACAAAACAAAAAAGTTGAATCTGTTCCTTGAAATGAACTTATTTTTTCAGTGCAAGTATCACATTGACTAAAATAGTTGAAAGCCAAAAGGAATGTTGATAGAAACTCCAATTCAACATTGATGACCTAATGTCCTAAACATTTGCTTCCTACATGAAAGGGATATATGGGCCTTTTTGTTCTTGGTCAATAGTCTCCATTCCTTAATACACAGCACCAAATGTACACACAGCCCAGAGGTCATTTTACACCAGAGCTACAGAAGATTGCCAGCCAACGCTATAGCAGATGGGTGTGAAAGCCTTTCACTCCAAGTGCAGTCTGCAAACCGAACCCAGTAGAACCTCCCCTCTCTGCCCCACATCCAGGCTTCTCTGCCCCGGTGCCAAGGACAGCACAGTGATGAGGGATGGATCGAGGAAACGGAGTTCAGTGGTACCCAGGCAAGAAGATGCGGGGTTTGGAGCGCTTCTCACTCATCTGGCTCATGGGGCAGACTTTACAGGGCACAGACCAGTTCTCAAAAACAGCATGAGCCTGGGTCTCTGGGGTCTCCAGGGCTGCAGAGAAGGAACTCCCTAAGGCAGCCCAAGCTGAAGCACAGTCAGGAGACCCTGGCGGATGCAGATGGTCGGCGGCGGTGGCTCAGTCACCCTTTGGAAAAGGCAGGCAGGAGAACAGCACCAGGTCGCCTTCACAAAGCATGGAAAGCCTTGGGGATCCCCCCCACACAAAAAAAATAAATCCCGCTTTTAAAAACAAAAGACAGCCTCCTGGCCATTCTCAGTGGCGACCACGTTCCTCCAAGCGCTGGAAAGCGATTTGCAGAGGCCAAAGATTAGACAAAAGACAGGCTGGCAACATACAGACCTGGAAATGGTTTTCTTTTTTTGAAAAAAAAACCACAAAACGGATTAACACATCCTATGCCTAATTTTTTCTCTCCTTTCGTGAATCATTCCAGGCCCTTGAGCAAAACCCTTAGGTCTGGGAAGGACGGCGGATCGTGAGGTAGCGGGGAGGCCCCCGAAACTTTCCCAAACTGCAGCAGGCTGGTGGCGGGCAGCAGCCACGGACCTCGGGGCCAGCGCCGCAGCCAGGCGGTCCCGGGGCCCGGGGCTTGGGGGATGGCACCCTAAGGGCGGTGGCCGCCCCCTCGCCCACCCACCCCCAACAAAAGTGTCGAGCACAGCCCTCGGGCTCCGGCTTCTTGGACCCCAGCCCGGAAAGGGGAACGGGCGGAGGCGACCCCTGGGCGGCCCCACACGCCCGGGCGACGGCGATGGAGCCGCGTGTCTCCATCACGGCATAAAGGATCGGGCCACTGGTGCGCCCAAAGGGG
>NW_022111378.1:5334883-5337920 GCF_000313985.2 Echinops telfairi | reverse complement strand
ATCTTTCTTCCGAGAGTAGCTACGGGGTGTTTGAACTGTGAACCTTTTGATTCACAGCCCAGAGTCTAACCACTATACCCACAGGATTCCCGTCTCCACCATCCATGCTTTTTATTCTCGGTAACACCATTGGCAGAGCAGAAGGTAGAGGCTAAGGAGGGTTGACAAATGCTGTGATGGTGTGCGGTAAAGCACTGGACCACAACCCCTCGGGCCGTTCTGCAGAACCAAGACCCGATAATCGTTAATAGCCCCTTCCTGTGAAAAACTCAGAGCCCAAATCGACCCTACAGGACAGAGTAGACCTGCTTCATAGGATTTCCAGAGCTCTAATCTGGGCTGAAGCAGATTGTCCTATCTTCCTGTAGCTGGACTCAAACCACGGACCTTTTCTCCTTTCTGTGAGCAGTGATATGCTTGGACTCTGTGCCACCAGAGTCCGTAGAAATGTCACCGTAGAAAACTATGGGGCTGTTCTACTGTGTCACACACAGGCTCACTGAGTCGGAATCTACTTGTTGGCACCTATCAACAGAAGGGTTTAAAAATTTGTCAAAAAGCAGGGAGCTAGTCAGCCTCATAGTCAGAACGCTAATAAAGCCATCTATCTGGCAAGAGGCTGAAGCTCTTTAGGGACACACTCACCCCCACCCCATTCTCCTCTCAACTCCCTCCTCTGAATGTTCCATCCAACTCCACGTCCACCCTCCTCTCTCCACTCCATCCACCAACCCACTGCAGCGACACCTGGACCGCTGCTGGGGTTCTCAGCTCTGAAGAAATCTGCGCCTGCCTGCCCAGCCCTGTGGCCAGAACCCTAGCCAGAAGGAGGCTTATTACTGTAATTTTATTAATTGAGCACTAAGGCACGGCAGGCACTGAACCAAAAAGAGAATGAAGGTTGGTGTTTGCCCAGTTGGCTTACAATAGACAGATTATTCTGAGACACAATGGACACTGGGAGGTCGTGAGCCCAGATGGGTTATACGGTCATGCTCAGGACTAGTGCTGCCATTAGTGAAAAGTGTGTCCCTGCACAAGGTGGCAGGTAGTCGGGAAGGCAGTACAAAATCTGACAGGTAAGGGACTGCCTGATGGCCTCCTTCTGAGGGCTTCGTCAGTGCCCTGAGCTCGTTTCAGGGTCTACCTTGGAGCCTGGGATGAAAGTGAACAGGAAGACAGTCTAGCCAACTCCTCGCATCCAACGTGGGCACCAGACCCTCAGAGCACAGAGCCAGGCCAGCTCCCTAGTCTAGAATGCTTGATGGAGCAGGGCAGTTCTACAGTTAAGTCCTTTTCCTGGGTAGAGAGAGGGTTCTAAGACTAGGTGACACGACATTTAAACTTGCCATGCAGTTAGAACCTCTCACTTGAAATCATTTGGGAAAGTATGTTTGCCAGGGATATTGGTTATAAGAAACAGGACCAGCCAGAGCAAAATAATGACAAGTCATAGTCAGGAACCAGGCTGAGGATTAGAGAGCATCTTCCAAAAGACCAAACTCACTGCCATCGTGTCGATGCTGACTCATACACACCCACTAGGACAGGGTACAAATGCTCCTGTGAGTTCCCGAGGTTGTAACTCTTTACAGAGTAGAAAGCCCCCTCTTCCTTCCATGGAGTAGCTAGTGAGTTCCAACTACTAACCTTGTGGTCAGCAGCCCAATTCATAACCACTACGCCACCAGGGCTCCTTAGGAGGGCATCTTAGACTCCCAGAAAACCACGGGAGATGAAGCGTCAGGTAAAGCGTCAGGTCCTGGAAGGCAGTGAAGGAAAGGGATGATTTTCAGGTTCCCAATCTGTGCCACTCACTGGACTGGAGCTATTTCCTCACAGCACTTTACCTGATCTGGGTCGTTATTATTATTATACAGATGAACAAGCTTAGCATCGGTGGAATTAAATACTTTGTCCAAAATATCCAACCTCAACTGCATGTTACTTCTAAGATGAGTTTCATCCAAATACCGCCACCACCAAACCCAAACCCACTGCTATGGAGTTGGTTCCAAATCAACAACCTGAAAGAGGGCTTCCCAAGCTTTGCACCTCTCTACTGAAGCAGACAGCCTCATCTCTCTCCCCGGGAGTCCCCGGGGAGGCCAGACAGCACCTGACACATGCTTCTAGTTCTGTTCCAATTATTTTTAAAGACCTGTTCGAACCCCTCACAGGCACTATAATTACACAAGGAATTACAATTCGGGGAGGTGGAGGAAGCGGAAATGTACACTGACTTCTCTTTACTGTTTCTAAGAAGCCTGGTGGTGCTATGAAGAGTCCTGGTGGCGGAGTGGTTACCGGTTAGGCTGCTCACTGCCAGGTGGGCAGTTCAACTCCACCACCCACTCCTCGTGAGAGGATGAGGAGACTTTCTACTCCTGGAAGGAGTTACAGCCTCGGAAACACAATTCAACCCTCCTGTAGGGTCCTCATGAGTTGGCATTGACTTGCTGGCAGTGAGTTTGGGGTTTTGTTTGTTTGTTTGGTGAGCTGTTAGCCACGAGGTGGATGGTTTAAAACCAGCAACTGCTTGTCAGGAGGAAGATTTATTGTCTGCTACCATAAATATTTAGTCTTAGAAACCCCTTAGGGTTGCTACTAGTTGGAATCAACTCAATCGTAGTGGATTTGGTTTGGGTGATGCAGTGGATGCCTAACCACAGGGTTGGTAGTTCAAACCCAGCAGCTTCTTCATGGGGGAAGATTGAGGCTCTCTGATTTTATAAAGATGTACAGTCTTAGAAACTGTAAAGAGCAGTTCTCTTCTGCCCTGTAGGATGTCTGTCAGTCAGAGTGGACTTGACCATGGGTGGGTACTGTCTTTGTAACTTGGAATAAACCTAAAATGATTTCAAAATAGAAGGTTTTTTTAATAAATCATTTTATTGGGGGCTCTTATAGCTCTTATAACAATCCATACATCAATTGTATCAAGCACATTTGTACATATGTTGCCATCATCATTTTCAAAACATTTTCTTTCTACTTGAGCCCTTAATATCAGCTCCTCTTTTTTCACGTTCCTCCC
>NW_022111378.1:5331982-5334401 GCF_000313985.2 Echinops telfairi | reverse complement strand
ATGATGTCAGTACTTTTTGATCAAGTGTTGCTGTGCTTCCATGTGGCCTTTGTTGCTTCCCTGCCAGATGACTGCTTGTTTAACTTCAAGCCTTTAAGACCCCAGGCACTATATCTTGTAATATCTGAGCACCATCAGCTTTCTTCACATTTGCTTATGCATGCATTTTGTCTTCAGCGATCATGTTGGGAAAGTGAGCATCATAGAATGCTAGGTTATTAGAACAAAGTGTTCTTGCATTGAGGGAGGACTTGAGTAGAGGCCCAATGTTCATCTGCTACTTTAATACTTAACCTATAAATATATGTACATAAACCTATATCCCTATCGTTATATATTAATATATTTACATATGTACATGCCTGTTTATACCTCTATAAATGTTCTCCTAGTTTGCCTCCTAGTTCTTTCCTCTATTTCCTTTTACTTTTCCTCGTGTCCCTCTATCATGTTTGACCTTCATTCGTTTCTCTGTTCTTCCTTTTGGCTACATTGCACTTGATCGAACCCCACCAGGCATTCAAAATAGAAGTCTTAAAAAATAAAATCCAACAGACAAAAAAGCTGCAAATCTTATCATTCACCCAGATCAGAGCTGTTTTTGATCCTAGTGATTTCTAGCACTTTGAAGGCATGGGACAAGTTAATAAACACTAACTGAACAGCCCACTTAGGTTTACGTTACAATCATGGCCATTGATGGTGATGATTTTGTGCTTCGAACTGTGTATCTATGTAACAAAACGTCAGTGGACTACACAGCACGTTCAAGAATTTTATGTACCCTCTCAGCAACATTGAAGCTTTAAAAATACTATCAGAACTCCCGCCCCTATCCCATTTAGCAGATAGATGCTCATTGTGAAGCAGAAAGAGACATAAGGGTTTGCCGAGTTCACTCTGCAAATCCGTCACAAAGCCTAGCGGAAGTGTCATCCTAATTTCTGTCCCTGATTCAGTTGAGCAAGCAGTCCCTCATCACAGGGATAACCACAAGGTCAGTGGTTTGAGCCTACCAGTGGCTCCACAGGAGAAAGATGAGGCTCCCTACTCCTGTAAAGACTTCAAATCTCATGGGCCCAAAGGGGCAGTTCCACTCTGTCCTATAGGGTCTCTATCAGTCGGGCGTGGACTCAATGGCAGTGAGTTTGCTTCTATTTTTCTGGGGGGAGACTCAGGAGTCCTGGGTGTGCGGTCAGGTAAGCGTTGGGCTGTTAACACAGCATCAGCAGTACAAAACCTACAATTCACTCTGGGGATAAAGATGCACCTATCTGTTCCCTTGGAGATTTACAGTCTAGGAAACCCTATATATTGGTCCCTTTGAGTCTGAATGACTGACAACAATGGAGTTAGGTGGTGGGAGCTTACTTAGGTAAACTTGCATTCTGCTAAATCTTCCACCAACATTTGCATCTCATGGAGTAAGAATTCAATAACCACACTTATCCTTTCCTGCAATAGAAGAAGCTCGTTGGCTTTTTCTCATGTTCTGCTAATCGGACTCACATTCAGTAACTTAGGGGCCAAGAATCACCGCTTGAGACGACTTCACAGAACAATGGGCGTTAGAAAGCGCTCTTCCTCTCCTGCACGCTTCTTGCTGCACCTATTAAAACCTCACACTGTCTGACTAAAGACGCCTATGGCTGGGCCCTTCTTTGAGATCTCGCCGAAGTTGCTGGATGGCACCACATTTGATTTCATTTTCAGAGGCCTCTGCCAAAAGAAATGATGCTGAGAACAGAGCCTTTCCTGTCGGAATGTGCCAAAGACCTTGGTGTTAGAGGCAGCCCCAGAAGCTTCTTAGCTCAAGGTTGTTGATGCCATCAAAATCTCTTCTGAGGTTGGCGCCCCTGTGGTGGAATTTTAATTGTCTGAATGTCCTTCAGGAGATGGGGGCCTTCCTTGTCTTCCTCCCTCTGCCCTCCTCTCTCCCCAAAGCTTCCAGGAAACAACACATTTATTTTGAGGCTTGCATAGGCCAGGAAATGTGTCATGGACGTTCCTACTTGTCTGCTGCCGTACGTTAAAGTGAGATGAGCCGTGGGTGGCCATTGTGGCAATCACAGCAGCCGTGTGCAAGAGCATGCTTGCTGTGCATTGGAACAAAGAGACAGGCAAGGAAGTCACTGTAAAGGGACCGGTGTGTTTAGCCCAACCCAAGACCTCCCCCATTTTCCTCTAAGTGTGGCTCAAGACCCAATCTGAGAAAATAAAAAGGTCTTAAAAAGTGTTCTTTAGCGTTTAAAAATGTGTTCTTTAGCGTTTTTCAAGGAGCTCTGGTGGAGCAGTGCTTAATTGCTAAATGAAAGGTTCGAACCCACCACCAGCAGAAAGATCTGCTTCTGTAAAGATGATAGGCTTGAAACCCCTGCAGGGCAGTTCTACCCTGGCCTCTAGGGTCCCTGTGACTCAG
>NW_022111378.1:5325286-5330314 GCF_000313985.2 Echinops telfairi | reverse complement strand
GTGTGGGTGCCATTGGGTAAGCATTACCGTTAGGCCGCTAACTGAACGCTTGGTGGTTCAAACCCACCCGCTGCTGTGAGGAAGAACACCGAGACTCTGTTTCCCTAAAGACATACCGCCTCCGGAACCCTGTGCAGAACCCCCGGTGGTCACACGCTGGGCTGCAATTCTAAACCACCAGCCGCTCCTCAGGGGAAAAACGAGGCTTTCTACTAACCGTGTACAGTCTCAGAAGCCCCGGAGGCAGTTCTCCCCTGCCCGCCAGGGTCTCTCTGTATCAGAATCGATTCAGTGATAGTGAGTCCACGTGGTGGAATGGATTGAATGGCCACATTGGTCTGTTTTTAACACCTATCACTTGATGATCTTAATCATTCATTTATTTTGCTTTTTGCCAGGTGCTCCCTCCTGAACAAAAAAAGATTAGCTCCCGAGGGCAGGGCTTTTGTCTGGTGTTCTGACATAGTCCTAGCAGCTAAAAAAATCCAATAATAAGAGACACAAAGTAGATGCTCAGTACTTATTGGGCAAAGGGAAAACGTCATGCTTTACCTTGATCTACACCCCCCACCCCCACCCCCGAGTCTGTGAAACCATATCTCTGCTCCAATGAAGCGAGTGACGGATCCCCGGTGCCGAGAGCCGTGGAGTCGACTCTGCCTCCTGTGCTCCTGACAGTTTCCCACGGCTCATTTCGAATGGAAGATTAGCAGGTCTTTCTTTTGAAGCACCTCTTCTGGGACCCTAAACTCCAGCCTTTGAGTGAGCACGTTCACTATTTTTATTTGTACGGTGCTCCATGAATTAATTAGCAAATGTAAGCAAGCTTCAAAAAGCTCGTGGAAAAATAGAAATACAGGATCTTTCTTTTGAAAGCCTGCTTGTATGCAACGAGTACTTGCCATAGGCCCAAGGCTTAAAAAGGCACCTTGAGCCTCTCTCCAATCCGACCCTACCTCATCATTCTGAAGTCGTCTCTCACACCCCTCCTTCAGCTCCCTCGCTTCAGGTGTATGCGCTTTGCTCGCTCGATCCTGAACTCAACGTGTGCCTTTCCACCGTGGGACTTTTGCCAAGGCTCACCCTCCACCTGGCTTGCCTTGCTCATTCCTGTCAACCCAGTTAAATCCTCTCTTTCTATCCTTCCTGATGTGGATCAAGTCACCGCCCTCCAGTGCCCTCAGTGCTCTCTGCCAGGTAAGCTCATTCCGTTTGTCAGCGACGGTGTCGACAGAGCCAAACACCACAGTCACCTGTTGTCATGCGTTAGAAAAGGTTCTGTGTGCACAGTTAGTGCATGTACAGAATGAACGCCGAGCCAGGCCCTACTATATGATGGCAGCGTCTGCATTGCCTAATATGCAGGTAGTTTCTTTCTAATGGTCAAAACCTTGCATCTGACTTTGTTGTCTGGGAATAGCTGCTTTAACCGCTGGCCTCTGAAAGACACTATGCTTAGATTCTGACATGCATATTTAGGCAAAGAGGTTTGTATTCAAAAACTCTAAAGAATATTCTCCTCAAAGGGATTCATTGAAAAGAGACTTACAATCATGGAACTGGAAATGGGAATGTACCATCTTTTCCACAACAATGTCTTATTTTCCTACCTTACAAGCTCCTTGAAGGCACCTGGTCTTCTCTATCTTTGGGTTTTCCTCAAGACCTTGTGATGCTTTGCTAGATCTGACTTTCAACAATGCCATTGACTTAACCTACTGCCTCATATAAACAGAACTGATTGTCTGGAACCACTTCGGATGAAAGGACAAACCTGGAACCTTTTCTGTAAGCTGTCGCATGCAACCCTGTTTGGGTGAGTCCCGAATTATTCTTTCGACTATATTTCAAGAAGGTGCAATGAAACAGCAACGCTTTTGTCTAATTAAAAATCATTTTTCACACAAATATTTTTTGAGTCATCACTCTGCACGAGGGCGGCCCTGTCTCCAGTACTGTGTCTGCTCACCATTCCTTCCAAGCATCAGCCCTTACCGGCTGGTGGCCCAGCAATGCTCAGTCATCCTGGGTGGGTGAGGATACGTCAAAAAGCCTTGTGAGGAAATCAGACACTGTTATGAAATGAAAGGATCAGCATGTGAAGCTATTGTTTTTCACTATCGCCCCCATCTAGACCCATGTGTTTCTGAAGATGGTGTTTTTAACGTTCTAATCCTTCCCTGAAAAATCCAGCCCTCTTTGGTTTACACCACATCGAAAGAACGGTGTGGAGATCCTTGAGGGGTTCAAATTCTGTTTCTCTCCAATGCTCTTTGGATACCGGGAACAAAAGAAGCCCAAAGCGGCAAGATCTGGGCTATGGGGTACGATTTTCCATGAGACTTCTCTCCTCGGAAGCCTTTGCTGCCTCCAAGAAGGAGCGGGTACTGCCAGGATTTCTTGGAGAAATTTTCCTAGCTCTTTTCTTAAGAATACATTTTTCGGTTTTCCGAAAACTTCTTGGTAACAAGACCCCACGATCACTTTGTGACCTTCAAGAAATCCTAGCAGGATTGCCCTTTGGAATTCCCCAAACAGTTGCCAAGGCCTTTCGAGCTGACCTCTCTACCTTGAATTACCCAACCCCCACAGATACTTCCGGGCAGCCACTCTTTTGATTAGTTCTGGATTTTGTTTTGTTTTTGTGTTGTGAGGCCACGCGAATGAGACAGAGACAAGTGTAGTACGGGGAGAGCTTGTTTGCAGCCATCCACTTTGCTCAGAGATATGTTGACGCGCATGTGTTTGGGATAAGTCCATATATGTATAATTAAAACTGCAGTAGCAATACTTTATGACTTACCCTCAGCGTTCTCTGAGGAGGTTTCTTTGTCCTGGCAGGAGTGGTGGGGACGGGGCTCTAGCGAAAGGTAGGCACAGGCAGAAGTTTCAGTGTACAAGCCACATGGACGAGGCCATGTTCTCACTGAGTGGATTCTGACAGAGGCTTCCCAGGGAGCTGCGATGGGAGAGCCACAAACAAGGGCACAAATATCTCTGAGTCTTAGATTGCCGAAACATCGAACAAACCATGCAGGAATCCACACTTCTAGAAATCTTTCCCTTCGCCGACTCTAAGGGCAGTCAGTACTTTACTAAAAGTACAGCTTATCAGTCCTATTCCAAGCACCTCAGTTATCCTCAAATAAATAATACGTTAGACTAGAGGCAAATGGCATAATGGTTAAATAGCTGAGCCTCACCATGCCTCGCCAGCACATTTCTATCCGTCTCTACCCCACCCCCCCACCCCCGTCAAACAAATAAACGCAAAGTCCAACTTAAAAAAATATATAAAAACTTGCATACAGATACATGATTTTCAAGTCTAAGAGACGATGATCCATTTCCCATTCAGGGTAATAGTAATAGTGTCTATAGAGAAGAAGTCTTGCATAGGTTACAGACAGGCAGACATGGGCTTAGTGATCCAGGAGAATGGGTAGGAGAGTTGAATTTGTAATCTGCCCCAGAAGTTCTGGGCTAAATCACCGGTGCTCAGCCTCTGTTCCATGGAGACACGGCACAGCCTCCTGAGTGTGACCTGCCTGCCACCACTGAAGGGACAGAGCCTTGCTGGAGTTAGGGGTGGTGCACCTTGACGGCTTACCTGTCCCACATCTGCCTCCCCTTCATTTGCTACTGCTGTTGCTGTCAGGTGCCACTGATCAGCCCGGATTCCGAGACGCTGTGTACAAGGGAAGGAAACGCTGCCTGGTCCTCACAATTGCTGCTGTTTGAGCCGGTGTTGCAGCCACCACGTCAGTGATGCTCACTGCAGGCTCCCTCTTTTTCCCCATGCACGGCATCCGCCTCCAAGCTCTGGTCATAGACGCTGTATTTCCCTCACTCTCTTCTCAGCCCATGTGGTTTAGGGCTGAAGGGGGGGGGGGCGCGAGCGATATGGGATTGGCCAGTGAAACTATCTATTTCTATTTCCATCACATTGAAGGGGGGATAGGAAGGGAACCATCTCTCTGCTTTGAACATCATCTATATGGATGCAGTTTTTCTTTCTTTCTTTAATTTAAAGAACGATAACATAAACCTGTCTTCCCGTTCACAGTTCAGAAATGGGACCATAGTCCGTTCGTCAGACTAAAGTCCAGGATTTTATTTGATGGCAACTTGTGAGCGAGAGGCAGGCTCTTCCCAGCTGTAACAAATGAGAGGAGAGGCTGTAAGCTGTAACTGCCAGCAGCCGTCTTGCCACCGCGAGGTCAGAACGTGAACGGAACCAAGACAGGAAGACAGTGTGAACATCGGAATCCAGCCGGTGCATAAGGCTCACTCTCCCTTGACTTTCACTAGTTGAACCCATACATTCTCCGCCCCCACCCCTATGTCCCCCTTAAGTCATGTTGAATCAGGCCTTATTTTTGGGGGGGTAACAGACAAAGAAAGCACCCAGGGACTCCAGCTGAGGAAGAGGGACAGTGGGTGCCCACCGCGTTTTGGTAGCGAGTGCTGGCTGTCTGGCGAAGCAGTCTCTACCCAATCTCCCAGTCCCCAGCGAAGACAGCAGCGACTGGGGCCCTTTCGGGATTTTCCTCACGTGAACAAGCAGAGAAGAGACAGGTGGAGCACGCCCACGGAGCTGAGCAAGTGTTTACAGCTAAGTGCTGTGAGTCTGGCGAGTCTTTAGACCCGTGGTCCTGCATGTGCATTACGCTTGGAAACCTCCCCTGCCTCCCCTACCGTCGTCTTTTCGTTTATCCCATAGACGTTCACGGCAGTGAAGGGCGGCGACCCCTCTGCCCTGCATAGTCCACAGTGGGAATTTAAATGTCCATCCCCTTCGAGCTGCCCTGCGGGTAATAGAAAGGTAACTAAAAGCAGCCAATCCACAGAAAAGAAACCATTAAAGGAACCCGCAGGCATAGTCATAGGTTGGAAACTTTTAGCATGCCACCATCACAGAGAGCGACCTTTCTAAATATGAACGTGATCCTGGCCAAGACAAATGGAAATCACCAGAGAGGAGTTCATTAAACATAATAAACAGTCCGAGCGGATCAGGAAGCAGCT
>NW_022111378.1:5323196-5324659 GCF_000313985.2 Echinops telfairi | reverse complement strand
GAAGGCCTCGTTAAGAAACCTAGAAGGAAAATGCATGCCATGTAGCGGTGAGGCTTGGACTAGCTTTAAAAACCTCATTCTAAAGGGGGACAGACGACTTCCACCTGGTTTTCACAAAGATCCCCAGATACAGAATCTCACAGCGTTAACGATGGGTGCAACGAAGCTCTGCGCGTCCACCACGCTGGCCTCCCACACATCCCATTGGAAATGGAGCAGTCTTAAGAACAGGCGGGCCCTTTGCTAGACTCGGGTGCTGGGATGGGAAAACAGGTCATTTTCTGTTTCCCTGGAGCACATGGCCTCGTCCCACTCCCCCCAACCTGAAGCTAGCTGCTCACATCTGCTGGGTTCCCCCCCCACCGAGCGCGCCATCTGCCCCCTGTGAAACAGAAGCGAAGTCGTGCGGCCCAGGGCCTGTCACAGACAGAGCCCCACACGGGTCTCCAGACGCCAGCCTTGTAGGCGAACACCCCGGAAAACCCCGTACGAGACATTGGTCAGTGTCAAAAACTCCAGGGTACGTATGAGAGGGCTGTACCCACACATTTGAAATTGATCCCTGAGGTCACCATGTGTGCTGAGGTCCTGGGAGTGGAAGGTGTGTGTGTGTGTGTGTGTGCGCGTGCGCGCGCGTGTGCGTGCACGCGCATGCGTGAGTGCACGCGCATGCGTGAGTGGAGAGGGAAATGAAGGAAAACCTGAAGGGCAAAGGAGGTGGAATGAGATGTGGCTCTTGCTGTGGGGTGCCATCAAGTTGATTTTTAACTTTGGATGGCTCCATTCTGCAGAGCAGAGCTGTCCCCCCGGGGCTTGATAGGTTTTACTTCTCTAGGCCACAGGAAGCTCCTGGGTGGACTTCAGCTACCACCTTTTCTGTTTAGGAGCTGAGCCCTGTGTCATGGTACCACTGGGCATCTATTGGGGCCCCGTAGGAGGCATGTGGTCTGTTGATCCATTGCTGTGCAGGGGATGCTGAACATTTCCAGTCAGCAGCTGAGGACCTGATAGGAGCCAGGACCCTTGACCCACTGCCGTAAGTCAACACCATAGGACCGAGAACTGCCCCTGTGGGCTCTCTAGACTGTAAATCTTTAAGGGGGTTCGACAGCCTCCTCTTTCTTCCAGGGAGCTGGTGGTTTCAAACCGAAGACCTTGCAGTTAGCAGCCCAAAGCATAACTATGACACAGCCAGCACTCCTTCTAAGACCCTTTTGGAGGGAGGGGGAAAAATCCAGTTTTCCATGGCTGACCAACAAGCAGGTAGACTTCGGTAAAAGAGAATCAAAACTGTTTAAGAAGGAGCAAGCATATCTAAGTAAAATTTCAGGATAGCATTGATTCAAATAACCAAGAAAATAAAACCGAGAAGGGAAATTTAGGTTTAAACGGCCCCAAACCAAATCAGAATAGGAGCCATTCTTGGAGTGGTGAGGCTGAGGAAACACAGTGACTCCCTAACA
>NW_022111378.1:5319728-5321736 GCF_000313985.2 Echinops telfairi | reverse complement strand
CTATATATTTTGACAGCTGGGCACCATCAGCTTTGTTCACTGCATTTGCTTATGCACCCGCTTTGTCTTCAGCGTTCATGTCGGGCCTTTCTCATTTCTAAGGCTTCATGTGGCACTGCGAGTTAAGCATTGGGAGACAAAGTTTAACTCGCAGTGCCACCAACTGCTGTGCAGCTGAGGGCATCAGCGCTCACAGAAAGATTCACAGGCTCAGAAACTCTGGACAGAGTCATAAGGAGTCAGAATTGACAGGATGGCTGATAGAACAACTACCTTACAGAGTTGGCATTGTTGGGCAAGCATTGAGCTGGTTCAAACCCACCAGATAATCCTCAGGAGAAACACGAGGCTGTCTGCTCTGGAGAGATTTACAGACTTGGACCCTCTAGGAACAGTTCCACCCTGTCCCATAGGGTCACCATGAACTGGAACAGAATGGACGACAATGGATTGGTTTTGGTTGGGTCACAGGTAATGGCAATGTTCTCTTCCAACCACACCTGCATCCAGGTAATGCATGGGTTGGAACCCTGGTGACACAGATGGTGAGGGGCTTGTCTGCTAACAGAGAAACTGGGGCTCCAAACCCATCCACCCCGTTGTCAGACACAGACTCGATGCGCCTAGCAGCAACACCAAGTGCGAGGCTGTGGTAGACACCGCCTAAGTGTGTGCAAATGTGGGGAGAGGAAGAGACCCCACTTCCTCTCCAGGCTCTCAGCTCAAACCCCCATGCACTCCTGAGTCCAGTATCCATCCATTAACAAGAGGAAACAATGGACTGTTTCAGAGCAGGAGCGCCTGCAGTCAATTCATATGTTAATCCAAACTAAACTAAGCCAAACCCAACCCACTACATTGAGTAAATTCCCACAAGGCCATAGAAAACTGCCCCTCAGGGGTTCCCAGACTGCAATAACCTTGACAAGCACGGAGAGCCTCCTCTTTCTCCCTTGGAGCAGCTGGTGGGTTTGAACCACTGACCTTTTAGCTAGCAGCTCAACATTTAGCCCACTCTTCTAGTCTCAAAAATTCATACCATTAAGTGGATCCCGACTCATAGTGACCCTTTAGGACAGGATAAGACTTCCCCTGTGGGTTTCAGAGACTGTAAGTCTGTATGGGAGTTAGAAAGCCCTGTCTTTCTCCCACTTAGCAGCTGGTGGCTTTGAATGGCTATCTTTGCAGTTAGCAGCCCAATCCATAACAACTATGCCACCATAATCACTCAATACAGTAAAACCCCGGTACTCGACCGCATCAGCACTCGCTCGACATAGTCGGATTTCAACGTGGAATGTGGAGAGAAGTTTGCATTGGAGCACCAACAAAACCTCACACACGTGAGTTTTGTAAACAAAAGCAGTTCATGTTTGGGTCCCTTGGCCTTACTTGGCATTTGTGTTAGTCTGGGTAGACTAGCGAAACAAATCCATAAGAGAGACTTTTATATAAAGGGTAAATT
Organism: Echinops telfairi; assembly: GCF_000313985.2. Taxonomy (NCBI): domain Eukaryota; kingdom Metazoa; phylum Chordata; class Mammalia; order Afrosoricida; family Tenrecidae; genus Echinops; species Echinops telfairi. The sequence goes on along the minus strand of NW_022111378.1, from coordinate 5,320,271 downwards.
GTACATTAAGAAAGCATCCCAACCCAGTCCAGTCTAAGCTCCGAAGTCCAATATTAGCCCACATGTTTGATACCAATCTATGAAGGTCCTCTTCAGACTCACTAAACACATGCAATGATGCCAAATGCAGGACGATCACAGGCCAGTGGGTAGAAAGTCTTTGGATCCAGTGGCGTTGTAAGCGTCTCAATGCTGGCAGGGGTCTCCATGTGGCTTCTCCAGGTCCAGGGTTCTGACTGCCTCAGGGTTGGTCCATGTGTCCTCTCTTCAGGGATGTCTCACAGGAAGTCAGCCTTGTCAGTAGTGCATCCCCAAGGAAGAGAGCAGAGAGTCTCCTGCCTCCAAGGAGAAAAAACCAAATTTCCCAGAATTCTCAGGAGAAGGCCATGCCCACACAGAGGCCTCATTGGCTATGATCTGATTGACAGGCTAGACTCCACCCCTACACTCTTAATCCTCGTATTGACAAATGATTATATAATTACTACAGTGTTGTTAGTACACATTGTTTAAACCTTTTGCAGTTGTGTTCCAAGCATTTTG
>NW_022111378.1:5304399-5305440 GCF_000313985.2 Echinops telfairi | reverse complement strand
ATAATTTATGAATTATGAAGGGTTCATGAGGGAGGGGGGAGGAGGGAGGGAGGGAGGAAAATGAGGAGCTGATCTCAAGGGCTCAAGTAGAAAGCAAATGTTTTGAGAGTGATGATGGCAACAAATGTACATATGTGCTTGACCGACGGATGTATGCATGGATTGTGATAGGAATTATATGAGCCCCCAATAATGATTAAAAAAAAAGAAAGTGTCCATTTTAACCCTTCAGTTCTTAGGAGTTAATATCAAGATAGTAGTCAGGCAAGTCCAGATGCCCAGCACAGGAAGATTTACCACAACAATGGTAAATCAACACACTTTGCATTAAAATCTAACTGTGATTCGTCAGTTTTATTATGATATAATTATACCGTAAAATATTATTTGGACATCGAAACTATATTGCTAATTTCCTTTTGTTGCATGGAAAGCTAACCACGATATTACTAAGAGAGGAAATGCGTTTGTAAAATAATACTTGTTATGTAATTCCATATAAGTGAAAGTAAACCATAAAAATCTACATTAAACAGCACACACAGTATATGCACCTGTACATGTAAATGCTTTGTCACAGCAGTTACCTCCAAATGGTGGGATTGGGGGCAGTCTGTCTTCTTTCTTATGTTTGCTTTTGTAATAGGGATGTAGCATTTATTTATTTCTTTTAAATCATTTTATTGGGGGATCTGCGTAGCATTTATTTTCACTAGTGAAAGGATGCACCGTTGCTCTCTCTGTACTTTTAAAGAGAGTGTACACTGATGGCACTGGAAGGCATAGATTCAAACAGAAGGCAGTGTTTGCACGATCACCTGTCTAAGGAGCGTGTGAAGGAGCCCTGAGTGTTTCAGGACTTATCTGCTAACCCAGAGGCCGGTGGTTCAAACCCACTCTACTAGAGAAAGGTGTGGCTGCCTGCTTCTAGAAACATTTCGGCCTTGGCAACACTGGGGACAGTTTCCCTGTGTCCTCTAAGTTCCCTGCGAATTAGAATCAACTTAATGGCAGTGGGTGTGGTTTAAAGAGTCTTTTTAG
>NW_022111378.1:5296823-5303737 GCF_000313985.2 Echinops telfairi | reverse complement strand
ATATTTGATTTACAAATAAGGAATCCTACTTCGCGGAATTTCATTTATCACGGTAGGGTCTAGAACCGATTAACCGCGATAAACGAGGGTTTACTGTATATATACAGGCACAAGGGGGCTTCAAAATTTTTTTGGGGGAAATTCCATTATCTTTCAGTTCAATCCATATATGACGATAAATCAAAATGGACTGCCATGAAATCATAGAAATCTTTATTTAACAGAAATATCAATATTAAGATGTGAAGTTACTGTTTCTCGATGTATCCTTGGGCTGGGCCCGCACATTTCTCTCTTGTCCTTCTCCGAGTAACTCTGTGCTCTCTGATTCACATTATGTCAGACGGCACTTTGGGCACCCTCAAGAGACGCAGATCATGTTCTTTGAGTTTGGGGAACAAAAAGAAGTCTGGAGGGGCAAGGCTGGGGCTGCAGGTGGGGGATTGTAGTTAAGCAAGAGGCAGAGAAGCACCGAAGCCCACATGGAAGAAGCACACCAACCTGTGTGTTCATGAGGTGTGGATGGGAAGAGGAATCGGAAGTTCAAAAACAAGCAACCAAGTCAATGGGAAGGGGAATGGATGTAGTGGAGACCCCAAACCCATCTCTAACATAATTGGCAGTCCCTCCCAGAATGGCCACATGGAAGGGATGACAACAGTATAGCACTGATGAACCGAATAACTGTTTTCTAGTTCTTTAATATTTCCTCCCTTACTATTATGGTTTTTGTGTGTTTTATCTCATTAATCATGTTAGATTTGTGTATGGTCATGAATACATTTAAGATAGTTAGATACATAAAAGCCAAGATAGATACCTTTTCAGAAACAGTAAAAGGAATGATGGTTCCCGGAGGATCTGGGAAGAGAGGGGCAGTCCAGGGGGAGTAGGGAGCTGATAGCATTGATGAATGTATGACTATGACCCCACTCGATGGAATTGTATGTGAATGGAAATATTGGATTGTGTAAGATATGGCAAAAAAATTATAGTGAAAAAAATGGGCTTCTGGGGGCTAGGATGGGGGACGGAGTGGATAAAGGGGAGCTGATATCAAGGAGTTCAAGAAGAAAGAAAATGTTTTGAAACTGATTGTGGTCGCGATTGTACAATACTGCTGGATGTGATTGAACTATGGAAAGTGATGATAGTTGTAAGAGCTCCCAATAAAATTATTAAAAATTAAGAAAAAAGAAAGTCCATCTATTCTCAAATAACAAACCAAACAAAAAGTAAACCTCACTGCTACAAAGTCCATTCGGACAGAAAGCTTGAGCTTTCTGCTGTGGAACGACTGATGCTGCATTTGGAAGCCTAACTCATATCCACGATGCCTCTGGGCTCCCACGTGTTAACAGCAGTTTCAGAAGCCATGTGGCACAGCGGGCTAGCCATGGGTTGGTAACCACAACGTCGGCAGTCTGAACCCAGCAGCCTCGCTGTGAGAGAAAATTGAAACCCAGAGTGGCTGTCCTACTCTGTCCTATAGGGTCTTGATGGCTTGGGTTTGGTGTGGGGTTGGGATATAGTAGTTTATAAAGCTTGCCACTTACCGTCTGCCCGTGGCAACTTTCAATAGGGTATACATCCATGGGGATGGAAGGGGGTCTTCAGAGGCAGGCTGGCCTTGACCTGATGGAAGAAAAGCAACAGTGGCTGGGCTCTGAGGACTGGGCCACAGCCCCACCGTGGCTGTCATGGCTCCTGGACACCCGCTGGACTCTGGACCCACTTCTGTACCTTGGGACTTCCAATTCCGACTAGGCTCCTTGGGGAGGCTCAAAAGAACAACTTCATGCCCAGAGGCGGCTTACTGCAAGTGCAAGGTACAAACCCAAATCTGCAGGCACTAATGGACAGCCAGGACAGCTTGGGTGTGGATGAGTTTGATGTAGGAATACATACAGATGCGCTTACTGTATACATTCTGGTGTTTGCACAACGGCCAAATCACATAACGTTTTCCTTCATAGAACGTATGGTGGGCGTTAAGGAATGACTACTTCTAAAGCAGTTTGCAAAAACAGAACTAGAACCAAGCTTACTGTTTGAATTTAAAAGAATATATTGCTATGGTATGTACTCTGATGTGATCAGGGTTACATGGAAAAATATTTAAGCTCATTATAAAAGCTGATTTTTTTCTGTACCTGAGGACATTTCCCAAGAGTTTGTGCAAAATCACCTAGGGCTCGCTAGATGGCGCTGTTACACTGTCTTTTTTGGTTTGATGTCAGATGGGTTTCTTTCTGAGAAGCTGTAACTTCCACAGGTGGAAAGAAAGCCCGCATTTCAATCTAGTGCTAAGAGGGTCACACTGAGCATCGTAAGCCAGTTTCATCAAATTCTTTAAAGTTTTGTACAGGATGTAAATGGGGAAACATCCATATGTTGAGTGTTTCTTTTTAAACAGCGCTTCTCTGAGAACTTGGAGGTTTTCTGCTAATATTTTCTCTTCAAATCTTAACAATTTAGATGGGCAGGTAAATCCATTCAAAAAGCCTTTGTTATTTATTTTACACACAGAACATTCATGTCCAGAAAAGTTGTGTTATGCTGCAAAGTGAATTTTTATTCCCAGAAAACAGGCTTTGGATTCAAAACAAAACAAGACAAAAACAGTTCTTGCGCTGTAAGAAATAAATTTAAGCTCCACTTGGTGAGTGAAGTTCCACTTGTGGCTTCTGTCTCTCACACTCACCTCACGAGGCCCCTTATGGGAGGTGGCCCGGAACATCATCTTTCCCAATGTTCTTTTTCTTTGTTACAAATATTCCAGAAACACGAAATCAGGTAGATAATACGGCAGCAGTGGCATTCCTGGCTGGTGCACACAGTTAAACATTTGATGACCAGCTGACAGGTTCCCAACTGAGACACACTCACAGGTTCCTGGGAACAGAGGCCTGGCAATCTGCTCTCGAAAGTCAGAGTCCTGAAATCCCTCTGGGTCAGTTCTGCTCCGTCCACATGGAGTCACAGTGGGTCAGAATAGATGGGACCACAGTTGGCAATAGTAGCAATAGGAATAATACAGCAGCCACAAATGCCCTAACCACACAGTTGGAGTTGTCAAAGGCAACGCTGACACCTGCCCGCACCCTTCCCTATTCCACCCACTGCCCGTGCTGTGGTTGTTGCTGACAGGGCCCATTGAGTTGGTTCCGACCCATAGTGACCTTGTGCACAACAGAAACACTCCGTCCCGCACCATCCTCACTGTTGCTGTAGTTAGAGGTCACAGTTTTTATTTTTTAAAAATCATTTTATTGGGGGCTCGTACAACTCTTATCACAATCCATACATACATCACTTGTATAAAGCACATTTATACATTCATTACCCTCATCATTCTCAAAACCTTAGCTCTCCACATAAGCCCCTGGCATCAGCTCCTTATTTCCGCCCCTCCCTCCCCATTCCCCCTTCTCTCATGAACACTTGATAATTTATAAATTATTATTTTGTCATATCTTGCCCTGTCTGACATCTCCCTTCACCCACTTTTCTGTTGTCCGTCCCCCAGGGAGGAGGTTATATGTAGATCCTTGTAATCGGTTCCCCCTTTCTACCCCACCCTCCCTCCACCCTCCTGGTCTCGCCACTCACACCACTGGTCCTGAAGGGATCATCTGTCCTGGATTCCCTGTGTTTCCAGTTCCTCTCTGCACCAGTGTACATCCTCTGGTCTAGCCAGATTTATAAGGTAGAATTGGGACTATGATATTGGGGGTGGGAGTGGGAAGTAAGCATTTAGGAACTAGAGGAAAGTTGTATGTTTCATCGTTGCTACACTGCACCCTGACTGGCTTGTCTCTGCTCCGTGACCCTTCTGTAAGGGGATGTCCAGTTGCCTATAAATGGGCTTTGGATCCCCACTCTGCATTCCCCCCTCATTCACAATGGTATGATTTTTTGTTCTGATGATGCCTGATAACTGATCCCTTCAACACTTCATGATCACACAGGCTGGTGTGCTTCTTCCATGTGGACTTTGTTGCTTCTCAGCTAGATGCCCGCTTGTTTACCTTCAAGCCTTTAGGACTCCAGATGCTATGTCTTTTGATAGCCGGGCACCATCAGCTTTCTTCACCACATTTGCTTGTGCACCCAGTTGTCTTCAGCGATTGTATCGGGGAGGTGAGCACACAATGATATGATTTTTTGTTCTTTGATGCCTGATAACTGATCCTGGGTCACATTTTTTCATGTGAGTTTTTGCCACCGACTTCACTATTTCAACTTTTTTTCAATTTGCATTTTTTTTCATTCAACATTATCTTTACGAAAACTTTCCATGTCGATCAATGCCCTTCATTTCTGCGTTTCCATCGACAGAATGCTTTGTGCTTCATGGTGTCATTCCTTTGTTGATATTTATATTGCTGCTGATTTTTACTGCTCCAAAGGATGCACATTTTGTTTTGGTGTGGTGCATTCCTTGAAAATGACATATATTGTGTGTCTTAAATATTTCATGATAACAAAATGTTAAATACTGATACCTGTCACCATTGCAGTCAGTTTATCTTCATACCCCCACCCCCATTAAGCAGAGTTTGTGTTATTTCTCATAGGAGCCACTGACTTAAAAATAAGAGAATGCAATGGGCTGGAAGTCAACAGCCCATTTCCAGGGGGACCCAGCGCCTCTGAACTACAGTGTGAAATACCTAGGAGTGGAATGGGTAGATCATAGACATGCTCATATTCTGCTTTTCCCCAAAATACCAAACACGAAGGGGTTTCAAAGGGTTTTAATTCAACTTTTCTATGAGGTTTCTGAAGTCCCCAGGGGCTCTTCAACGTTGTGGCAACGATTCCAACTCCCACCCTCACCCTCAGCAACACAGTATCTGTCAAGCCCTACATTATTTTCAAAAAACGTTTCATACAACTTTATTTTTAAAAATCTTGTTAGTGTACAGGCATTGGAACATTTTAAAACAAACTACATAAACAGAACTTTCCTATCACCGAGGAACGTGGAATATCAGAAGTCAATCAAATGTGGAAAACCTCAAAGTGCTACCACAGAAGACATTTCACAAAATCTGTGCAGAAACGGTGAACATGTCTGAGAGCTTAGATCCTCCCCTTGCTCAGTGGCAGTGCAGGTCGGGGTAGGGTGGAAGTGCACCGAGAAATGGGGTTAACATTTAAGACACACAAGGAGCAAGCCCTGGACCAGCATTTTTGTTTTTCAGGACCTGAAGTCTCCTTTTAACTCCCCTAAAGAGATGAATTCAAATAACTTGAAATCCCAGAAATGATTCTGGGGGCGGGGTGGGGGGTAAAGGGTGGGTGGTGGGGCGGAGTGATGGCATTATTCAATCACCTTTTCCCCTGTAGCAACCAGGCCTTTGTTCTTCTAGGCGAAGTTTTGGGAAGTAACAAAGTCTTCAGGAAGATCAACTTCAGAATCCATGAAGAACGCAGGTGCTACCTTCATTATTTTAAAGACAGAAGTTGTTGAGTAGCCTGCCACATTAACAGTTCGAGGCAGGTAAGAGTTCCAAGTTTCTGTGGAATCTAACAACTTAGGATGTGCACCTCATTCAGATCACAAACCTCTTCATTATCATCTAAATGAAAGCTGTAGTCATGAGGCCAAGGTGAGGGATAGCCAAGGACTCTGATTCGCCAATAGATCCTGCAGAAGTTCTTTTGGAGACTGGCGGCTCAGGCAGTTCCTGAGCTGCAATGTCCACTTTCGGTGGGGTCACGGGAGTCGAGGGCTGAGCAGAAGGCTGTGTGAGGTTATCGGGTGGAGGGACAGGAGAAACCACAGGCTCGGAGGAACTGGTCTCTTTATTTATAAGCAGCACGAGGGTAGGTTCCGAGGGATTCTTTAGATGGATCGGGTATTTCCTTGGTCCGTGCTGGCCCATTTCTGGCACCTCAGCTGTGTGTCAGGTGCTTGAGTGGCTAACAGCATATCAAAAGTACAGTGATGACAGAATTCTTCTAGAGTTACATAGGAAGATCTACTGCTTATGGAGTCATCTGGCACGTTTCTGATGCTTTGCTGTAGCCACGTGTGTTAGTCTGGGTAGACCAGAGAAACAAATCCAGAGAGCCATTCATAAGAAAGAGCTTTATATACAAGAGCAGTTGAATATTGAGAAAACATCCCAACCCAGTCCAGATCAAGTCCCTAAGTCTGATATTAGTCCATGTGTCCAATACCAATCTGTCCAGTCCTCTTCAGAATCATGAAACACATGTGATGACTTCGAATGCAGGAAGATCACAGGCCAGTGCGTGGGAAGTCTTATGGATCCAGTGGCAGTGTAAGCATCTCAGCACTGGGAGGGTGCTCCACGTGGCTCCTCAGGCTCCAGGGCTTGAGTCTCCAAGGGAGTGAGCATGTGTCTGGCCTACAGAAAGCCATTGATCTCTTTAGAGCCTCCAAACGAGGTCATCAAGCTGCAGATTGTCAGGCTCAATAAACTCCACCCCATTCACTGTAATATTCTCAGATTGACAACAGATTATGTAACTACCACACCACGACTTCTGCTAATCGAGTTCTCTTTCCTTCAGTCCTCGATCTTCCATTTCAGCTTTAAGACACCTTCACCTATCGATGACTTCTTTCGCATTACAACCAGCACCTATTGGATGCTATTTTGGGGGGGACTTTTTCCAATCACGTCAATTCCTTCCAAGACATCCGTGATATCATACATTCTTTACCTCACTGCCAAAGTGTCTGCAGCAGTGGGCTCTAGGCTCTGGGCTCTAGGACACTGTTCTTGGCCTGCTGCGGAAGCAACACAAACTTGGTGGTGAGCAGCCCAGGTTCTTCTCCTGCCTGCCTGCCCCTGGCCCTGCCCCTGCTGCCCCTGGCCCTGGCCCTGCCCCTGTGGCGCCTGCTTGCTCCACTGCCGCCCTCTTGCCCTCTTGTC
>NW_022111378.1:5293069-5295091 GCF_000313985.2 Echinops telfairi | reverse complement strand
ATAGTTTTATGGTCGGGGTCACCACACATGAGGAACTGTATGAAAGGGTCGCGGCCTGAGGAAGGTTGAGAACCACTGCCGTAGAGGATAAGGATTCTTTCCTTTAATATAAATGTGAGGTTTCTCGGATGGGAAACACCTTTGTCCTTGACTTCGAATAAGAAAGAATTCATGTCGAAGCCTAGTTTGTGATCCAAGCCGGCTTTTATGAATGAAGGAAGAAGTTTCAGGTTTTACAGTCTCAAAAGAGTACATGCTATTTCAGGGAAGCGTGCCAAACTGCTCATAAGCCGAGCTGGGGCTCACAACTGAACACGGCAACCTGGGCGCCCACATGGGGTGACCTGAGCCCAGAGAGACCGAGGCATGACCGAGGGGACACAGGAGCAGGTCCCAGGGGAGAAGGCAGAAGGCTGTAAAAAGGGTCCGGCAAACCCTCCGCTCAGGTATTTAGAGCTCTGGCTGGGGAGGTGTGGTGGAAGGTATTGGACTCCCCCATTGGCTGAATCAAACCCACCTGGGCCTAGTTTGGGCTGCCCAGGTGTACCACCCCACCTGGCCGGGGTGGGGGTGGGGTGGCTTGAATTGGAGCATGCCCAGTTAAAGTCTTTATGGCTGGCTAAGGCGCCCCTGCTTTTTCTTCCCAGCCTCCTCTCGGGGGCCTTGTGCAGGCATGGGGAGGGAAAACCCCCTCTAACCCTATTCTGCTAACTAACATTAACACAGAATTGTGTTCGAAATAACCAACACTTGGCCATTTATTATCAGGGTCCACAAAGTCTGTTAGTGCAGAATATTCTTATGGTTTTTTTTGAATCAGCCTTCAAAATAAAAACCCCAAAGTCTGATGTTAGCTCATACGTCAGATACTAATCCATAAATCCCTCTTCAGACTCACGCAGCCATGCAATGATGCAGAGTGCAGGAAGTTCGCAGGGCCGTGGGTGCACTGTCTGGTGGATCCAGTGGCAGTGGGTGCATCTCAGTGGTGGAGCCAGTTTTCCATGTGGCTCCTCTAGCTCTCTGAGGGTGGCTCCTCAACAGCCAGGAGAAGCAGAGACAGAGGAAGTTCCCAGAATCCTCAGGAGAAGGTCACACCCACAAGGAGGCATCATCAGGCTGTGACCTGATTGACAGGCTAGATCTCGCCCCTTCACTTTATTTATCAAGTTGACATGAAATTATGTAACCACTGCAGCTACCATAGCTTACAGCTAAGAAACCCTAGGCAGCAGTTCTGCTCCATGGTGTCACTTAAATCAGCATCTACTCCATGGAACCTAGCAAAAGCAACGAAGCTCTAAGAGTAAACATACGAAAGGGTTTTGGTAATTCCAAACCATTGATGAACACAAGTGACCTAGACGAGAAGTCTATATTACATACAACTGATGGAGAAATCAGGAGACGCAGGCACGGTTATCTTCATTGAACGGTCCACTCGACGAGGCAAGGGAGAAGAAGGCTGTGCAAATGACACGTAACACTTTCCAAGGGAAAAGAGCCCTCTCATCCTTTGATTGCTGGGAAAACGAGGGACCAGAGAGGATAACTCATCCATCAGTCCAACATGATGGGTAGAGGCAGAACCTGAAGTAGAACCAAACATTCTGGCTCAGACGCTTTAATACTTCCTGATGACACACTGGGGATTAAAGACAACCAGGAACATCACTTGTTATACAAGCACAAACTTGACTCTAAATGATCTCTACAATTCCTACAGTATCTTCACGGTCACAGATTGGTACAATGACATCAGATATAAGGCTGTATAAACATTACTTTTCTTGCTTCTCTGGTTGTGGGCTGTTGATCAACAGCACTGTCAGCAAAGGCATGTAGAATGTACCAAGCACACGCATACTGATTTCAGAGCCAGTTATTCCATTTTGGGGGCCAGCCACCAGAGAGTGATATGTGGTCTCCCTCCTCATCCAAAAAGCCAAACTCACAGTGGCCCTACAGGACAGGGTAGACTTCTCTGTGGGGTTTTGAGACTGATACTCTTTTTTTTTTTTT
>NW_022111378.1:5285362-5292209 GCF_000313985.2 Echinops telfairi | reverse complement strand
ATATTTAATAAGTAGCCTACTTTCCTTCCACACTAGGACATGAACTTCTCTCTAGGATAGGAACATTGCTGCTTCTTCTTTTATTGGTAGCTGTGGTAGCTACGTAATGTCATGTCGCCTTGATATATAGAAGGGTAGGGGTGGAGTCTAGCCTGTCAATCAGGTCACAGCCTGATGTTACGTCCTTGTGGGTATAGCCCCCTCAAAAGAAGGACCTTGGGATCCTCCTCTCTCTTTCTCTGCCTTCACCTTCCTGCTGATTGACCCTGATGGGCCTTGAGCCTTAGAGATGTGTTCACTGCCATTGGATCCACAAGACTTTGCACCTGCAGACCTGTGGTAGTTACACAATTTCATGTCAACTTGATAAAAGAATGAAGGGGTGGAGCCTAGCCTGTTGAGACCAGGTCACAGCCTGATGATGTCTCCTAGTGGATGTGGCCTTCTCAAGAGGATTCTGGGAACTTCTTCTCTTTCTTCCTGGAGGCGGCACACACTCTATGTTTCACCTTCCTGTTGGCAAGCAACATGGAGCCACGCTGATGGCAGCCAGAGGTCTGGAGATGCTTCCACTGCCACTGGACCCACAAGACTTTCCACCCACTGGCCTGTGATTATCCTGATTTTGGCATCATTGCATGTACTGGGTGAGTCTAAAGAGGAATTCATTGACTAGTATTGGGCATATGGGCTAATTAATATTGGACTTATGGATTTGATCTGGACTGGGCTGGGATATTTTCTCAATATGCAATTGTTCTTCGACATAAAGCTCTCTCTTACACATATATAAGTGTCTCTGGATTTGCTACTCTAGTCAACCTGGAATAAGACAATACACTTCCCTTCTTTTCCATTTTAGAGCAAGCAAAGCTACTCTGACATCCATTGGTCATTGAGCAAGCTTTCTGGATATCTGACAGGCTGACTAAATTATTAAATGAAATATGGAACTGGATCTTTTTGTGAGCTAGGAAGTCCAGTAATTCCCACATTGTGTGGTCTACCCCAAATTAAACCAACAATAATAAGAATGCTCACGAGTGAATTCTGAGTCCGAGTGACTCTGTAAGACAGAGTCTTACAGAAAAATTTTCTGAAAATTTTAAGGAGGTAGACTGCCATGTAAGTGCTGGTAGGTTAGAACTATTAGCAGCTGCTTGCTTTAACCACTGCACCACCACGGCATTGACTTCCTCTCCTAACACAAACAATAGGTAATGGTGAGGTTGGGCAAACATTAGACGGCTAATCACAAGGTCAGCAGTTCAAACCCAACAGTCACTATGAATCCAAATCAACTGGAGGGTAGTGGTTTAGGTTTTGATTTTTGAAAACTCTATCACTATCACCTTCATCATCATCATCATCATCATCATCATCATCATCATCATCATCATCACCATCAGCATCTTCTTCAACACTGCTGTGATTACCCAAGAGGTAGGTAAAAGAAGGGCTATAATCTTCAGTTGATTGCTGAGTGGGCTGGGGTCTAGCATGTAAAGACAATGTCCGAGTCAGTGCGCCTGTAGGACTGCCCAGGGCTGGATGAGGAGCCAGGGACTTTCTGTGGCCACAAGGAGGGCTGCTCTGGCTTCCTGGGCTTCTCTGTTTGGGACCCTCTAGCCTAATTGCAACTCTCATCTGGACCCTGAGTATGGAGGAGGGAAGAGGAAGGAGAAAGAATATGGATCTACCTGCCTCCAGGCAAATTGGCTACATCTTCTTACGGGACCAAGGCACTTCAGCCTTAGTTTTCTGTCAGTTGAACTGCTAACCACCAGGTCAGCTTGCATCGGAGAAAGACGAGACTTTCTGCTTCAGTAAGCTTTAAAGTCTTTGAAACCCACAAGGGCACTTCAAATCTGTCCGACAGGGTCACTATGAGTGGGGATTGGCTGGTGGCAGGGAGTTTAGTTTGAGTTTTGCCTCTGAGATCATGATCTAGTTCAGTCTCTCCCTAAATGAACTAGTCCAGTGGGCCTTTGCCCTCACCGCTTCTAGTATTTCTTCCTGCCCTCCGTCCATCTCCCCAACCCCGCCCCATCTAGATGCTGCTGCTATTACAATTGGTTTTTGAATTTTTTGGATGTCTTTTAAAACATTCTCATTTCTATTCTGTCACATTAGGTCGCCAGGAGTCCAAATGGACCGTTAGTGCTATCAAGTCAGCTCTGCTCATAGAACAGAACAGAACACCGCTCAGTCCTCTTTGCTGGGTGTTTGAGCTCATTGTTCTTAGCCACCGTGTTATCCATTTCCTTGAAGGTTTCTTCTTTCTTGCTGACCCTCTCCTTTACCAAGAATGATGCCCCCTCCTTTTTAAAAAATCATTTTATTAGGGACGCCCTTTTCTAAGGGACTGATCTCTCGTGAGAAAATGTCCAAAGAACGTGAGACCAAATCTTGTCATTCTAGTGTCTCAGGAGCATTCTGGCTGTACTTCCTTCCACACAGATTTGTCTGTCCTTCTGTCAGCCCACGTATCTGCAATGTCCTTTGCCAACACTGTCCTTCAAAGGCATCAGCTCTTCTACTGTCTATTTCTCATCCAGCTTCCACTTGTAGATGAGGGAATTGCAAACACCATGGCCTTAATTGGGAGCATTTTAGTCCTTAGAGGGACATCTTTGCTTTTTAACATTTTAAAGAAGTTTTTTACAACAGATTTCTCCAGTGCAATGATTTGATTTCCTATCTGATGCCTCTATGGGCATTGATTGTGGATCCAAGTCAAATTGTCTATTTTTCATGATGCCGTGTGTGGGTCCAGTTGTGAGGATTTTTTGTTTCCTTTACATTGAGTTTGATTCATACTGAAGGCTGCAGTTGTTGGTCTTCATCAGTAAGTGCTTCAAGTCATCTTCTCTTTTAGTCGCTCAAGTTGTGTCATCTGCATATCCCAGTTGGCTTATGAGTTTTCATTCCATATGATCAGTTCTGATCACACACGAACTCATGAAATGGTGGAATGCTAATTCTTCTTGGTACAGGAACTCAGTGTCTTCCTTCCATTTTCTTTTGATGCTTCCTGCATCATTCAATATTTGCCCATGGACTCCTTCAATATTGCAACTCAAGGCTTGACATTTTTCTTCAGTTCCTTCAGTTTGATCATTGTTGAGCGTGTTCTTCCTTTTTGGTTTTCTAACTTGAGGTGTTTACAAATTTCATTATAATACTCTGCTTGGCCTTCTTGTGCTCCCCTTCCAAATGTTCAGTTCAGCTCTTTTACTTCATCATTTCTTCTATTTGTTATTCTTCTATTAGCTATTCTACTCTCACGTGCACGTTTCAGATTCTCTTCTGATATCCATCTAGTCTTTCTGGAAGCACCACTGAGACATGTCCACCATGGGTGACACTGCTGATAATTGAAATAGCAGTGATACAGCTTCCAGCATCACAGCATGACCAATTGGCAGGCAAGTGATTTCTAGGAGTCACTCAATGATCTACATGGAGCTCCCCATCTTACGAATAGCTCCCCAAGCTATTGTTGCTGAACAGATCCTCCCCCTCGGTCAACACACTTCTGAAGGTAGTGCTCCCATCTCTCTAACGCTCCTCTAAGAGAAGAGGGCCAGGGAGCACTTTCTAGGTTCACAGCAGTCTCTGGGCTCCAGGACCTGAAAGCACCTCCAGCAATTGTTGGGGGCAGGGTACTTGATCAGCAGACTCCTAGCACTGACCCGGGCTAGTGAAGCTCATTAAATAATCTGGGCCTTCAAACGGTTCCATTATAAACTATATTTTGGAAGTTAAGAGTCAAAGAATTCCTTACTTTCAAATTTACCTTGTTTTAAAACACAAAGCAAAACAATTGTGCGAAGTCGGGACAACCCTCTTGTCCATTGTGTGTGAAAACCTTATGTGTGTTAATTGGGGTCCCCTCCCTAGGTTTCCAGTGGCTGCTGATTTTGTTGTGGATCACCACACTTTGTTCTCCTTGTTTTGAAACGGTCACCTTTCAGTTAGAGCCACAAGCGTCACTATTTGTGTCACCTGGGGCGCTGTGAGACAGAATCAACTCGATGGCAGCTTTTCTTTCTTGGAACTGCAGCAAACCCCTAGCCATTTCCATAGTTTTATGGACATTCCATGCCACTCATCTTGCTCTGCAATGGTCACCACGACACGTTCGACACATCCTCATACTACTGTCTGAATGTGAATTTCTTCTTTGCCAAGCGTAGCTAGAACAAACAAACGTTCCTTAGAAGACACACTATTTAAAAATAAAACAATAAGCTCACCTACGTACCTTCTACAAGCGCCTTCTGTGGTTCCCCTGGCAATCTGTTCAGCTGTCCTTGCTGAAGTAAGTGCACCTTTGCACTCGGGCATCTCACAAGGGCATTGGATTGTGGTTGTTTTAATCACTTAAGACACAGCCACAGTGGCACAGTGGTTACAGCTTAAGCAGCTAACCGCAAGGTCAGCAGTTGGAAACCACGAGGTGCTCCTGGGAGCACAAGGCTATAGCGCCCCCTGGTGGACATTGCTGCTATAACTGACCGCATAACCTAGATTTGGCTGAATGGTATGGAAATCATTTCCAACTATTTGCTGTGGCCCCCTCCCCATCCTCAGTCTTATTAATTTTCTGCCCATGTCTCAAATGTCCCAGTGAAGCCACGCGAGAATAAAGGACGGCATGGCAGAGGTCTGCACTGGTCCCTGCGTTTCTTCCTGTGTGAACTCTGAGGGCTGTGGGGGTTTCCCAAGGGGCCTCGTCCTGGAAGCATGCAGTGTGGTGTGGCTATGTCTTTGGGGATGGCTGGACCTGGGTTTCAAGCTGAGTTTATGATGCCCTGTGCTATAGTGTTCTGGTCTGCAGAATGGGGATAATCCCCACAATACTGGTCCCTGAGGTTACGGTGAAGCTCAAGGAGAACTATGCACATAAAGCCCCAGCTCAGGGCCTGGCACCAATATTCAAAAGCTTCGTGTGTGGCAAGCACTCTTGTTATTAATGGCAGTATCATCTGATATGTGTAACTGCTGAGGAGAGCAAGTGAATTTCTAAATGAACCTATAGGAAGTTTATGGTGGCTGTTGCCTTGGTAACCACGCTGCCCCTTGGGACTTGCTTACCTACACCATGACTTATGACTGTCTCTTGGCAAACATATATTTGTGCACCATCCTTCCTCAGGTGTGCTAGTTTCTCCTGATGGGTCTTGATAGGGGGAATGGGATCAGGTGGGAGGATGGGAGACAGTGGAAACCCAAACCAGTCCAAACTCACAGCTATTGAGCTGGGGTGCTAGGCCAGGTTGACTAGAGAAACAAATCCAGTAAGACTCATATATGTTTATGAGAGCTTTATATCAAGGAGCTTTATATACCAGGAAAGCATCCCAGCCCAGTCCAACTCATAAGTCCATAAGTCCCCTACTAGTCCATAAGTCCCTCCTCAGACTCACGCAGTCACAAGCAATAATGCAGAATGCAGGGAGATCACCGGTCAGTGGGTGCAAAATCTTGTGGATCTGAGGGCAATGGATGCATCTCCAGGGCTCTGGAAGCAACCGGGTCAGCCAGCAGAAGGTGAAGGCAGAGAGAGGAAGGGAGATCCCCAAGGCCCTCTTTAGGAGAAGGCCATGCCCACATGGAGTCACCATCAGGCTGACCTCATTGACAGGCTAAACTCCACCCCTACACTCTTGTATAGCTTCAAGTTGACATGAAATAATGCACCGACCACAAGGAGACTGATTCAGAGGGCCCTGATCGGACAGGGCCGAACCTCCTTAGGGTCTCCCCGACTATAAAGTTTCACGGAAGCAGAAAGTCTCCTCATCCCTCTCTCTCTCAGAGCTGCCAGTGGAGAAAAGACGGGGTGCTTTTCTCCTTTAAAACGTACAGCCTAGAACACCCTGTAGGGCAATGATTCCGGCCGACGCACCAACATCCAACAACAACAACAATGATAACTCAATGCTTCACATTTTGAAGAACCGCCACACTTCTTTCTACAGTGGCTGGGCCATTTCACATTCCCAGCACGTAGCACTTGCTACGTAAAACAAAAGACGACCAAGATGTCTGGGCTTCATGTCCTATGATGTCAGGAGGAGGGGTGTGGCCGGATGATAGAGCGTGGATCTCAGATCAGACAGACCTGGGGAGGTGGAATGGGGTGACTGTGGGCAACTTTCTCCACTTCTTTGAGTCTCTTTGAGTTTCTTTTTGTAGAAAAAGGAAGTTTGTACTTGTGGGTCAGTCAAAATGTATGGCTACAACATAACGGAAACCTTTATTAAGCAAACTATGAAGATGTGAAGCTATTGTTTCGAAACAGATTCTCTGCACACATCTAAAGGTACTGCTTCATCTCTCTAGCGCTGCCCTGGTGAAGCCTGCACACTGGGGCTCCAATTGGGGCCATTTTAAAGATCCGTTGGGTTTGGGGAACAAAAAGGAGGCTGAAGGGGCAAGGTCAGGTCTCGAGGGCGGATGGGGTAAGGTTTCCTGCCGCATTTTAACTAGGGCAGTGGTTGCTCCCTGTAAGAACGGGCAGGCTCACTCTTAGGAGGGAAACATTGTCTTGGTGCAACTTTCCTGGGCTTTTACTCAACAAGGAGTTTTTTATTTTCTCAAGATGTCTTTGTAGTAAGTCCCCAGGATAGTGCTGTATCCTTCAAGGACATCTCTCAAGATTGCCCCTCTGGACCACCCCCCCCCCAAAAAAAAAAAGAAAGAAAAATTTGCCCTAGCCTTCTGAGGGGACTGTTATGCCCCAGTCACCTTTGGAACGTCCTTGACTTTCCCCAACAGACTTGAATTTTGTGAAAAATTTTATGTTGGCCTTGACTCTCAAGTTGTTTATTTATTTATT
>NW_022111378.1:5278126-5285262 GCF_000313985.2 Echinops telfairi | reverse complement strand
TTTTTTTTTTTAAATGCATCCTAGTGAGACTAAGCCAAGCGTATTCCCAAGAGAATTTGTCTGCAGTCATCCATGGATTGCAAAGACACGTTTAAATACTTCTTCTTTTTTTTTGGAATATACTCTTGCATGTCTGAAAAAAGTATACTAGTAGCCATACTTTTTGACTTGCCCTCTTATGTGTCTCCTAGGGATAGCACAAACAGCCCTGGGGGTGTGTGGTCGTTACGCACTTTTATGCAGATATGAAAGTGAAAGGGTGCAGTTTAGCCTGTCGATCAGGTCGCAGCTTGATGAGCTCATTTGGATGTGCCACCGAGATAAATGGCTCGCTGGAGCAGGCCAGTCTCTCTCTGTGCTTCACTTTCCTCCCAGCGAGGCACGTGGGGACCTGCGCCAGCCCTGTGATGTGGCCACCGTCATTGGCTCTACACAAGTTCGCACCCACCAGCCCGTGATCTTCCTGCAGCCTGCAATATTGCATGTGGCCGCAAGAGTCTGCAGAGGGACTTAAGGACTAGTATCGGACTTACGGACTTGATCTGGAGTGGGCTGGGAAGCTTTCTTGATATACAATTACTTCTTGATATAAAGCTCTTTCCTATATATATGTGAGTGCTACTGGATTTTTTCCCCCCTCTAGTCAACCCAGCCTAACACAGTGTGCATGGGTCTGGGTAGCACTTGACTACTAACCAAAAGGTTGGTGGTTCAATTCCATGTAGATGTGGTTCAGAAGAGAGGCCTGGTGATTCCTTCAGAAAACCAGCCATTGGAAAGCCTACGGAACACGGTTCAGGAGGTCGCCACCAGTCTGGCTTGATTTGGTGGCAGCTGGCAGGGTTGCTGTGAGGATGGGGAGCGGAACGCGCCGTGCCCTGCCCCCCACAGCACTTTGTGCAAGGCGAGAGCTCCCCCAGGATCATGTTCGTCCCCATTACCACTACTGCTCCTGGAACCCTTTGGCAGTTTGTTTTGGCGGAAGGAAACGTGACATTTGAAAGCCGTGTGCATTGTCTGGGGGCGTTTAGGCAGCAGTGATTGTGCGTAACAGAAGGTGGAAGCATGCAGCCACAGAACTTTGTGTGTGTGTGCTGAAAGAATGAGATAGTGGAGTATTAATACTGCTGTCTGGAGGCCTGACAGTGGGGCCCAGCGAGGGCTTGTTTTTGCAGCCTGAAATAGCCTGGCCTTTGCCTTTCCAGTAGGCAGGCGGCCAGCCCAACGGATGAGGAGTCACCCCGCAGAACAAAGCCCAACTATTTTTACTTTGAGGAGCTCAAGAATGAGTCCCACCCAGCCTGGCAGCTGAGCTGGTCTCTACCAGGCCTGGACAGGAAGAAAACAACCTGGTCCCCTGGGGAGCTGTTCTCCTGACAAGGAGACCAGGGGTCCCAATGGGGCTGGTCTGCCTCTCCCCCATGATTCCACTGTGGATCAATTGGTCCAGTCCCCCCACCCCCCCGGGGGACCAGAAGTGGGGGCTCCAAGAAGCCGTGAGTTTCTAAAATGATCATGCAAGAAGTAACCAGGGTCTCATTTGCACCCATGATACAATCGGCCCCATCCTAACATGACTGCGAGTCACACAGATTCCCCCCTCCGAGCTATTAGGCACTGTGCTAACTGATATTAGGTGTCAGTTCTTAACCTGTGATGGGTCTCAGAGAGGGGTATTCCTGTCTTCGCTTTCCAGATGAGGAAACTGAGGCTCAGAGAGGTGAAGTGATTTGCCCAGGGGTCCCGAGCTAGGAGATGGTTGGGATCACGCCTATGTACTCCAGAATGACTGCGTATCTCGAGTCACAGGTCCACAAGCACAGGGAGGAATGGGTGCTGGCCTGTGGAGGAAAATGCCTGTGCCGATGGACTCCAGGGATGTGTGGGCAGAAAGGACAGGAAAGCTTGTAGAACACCAGTCGGAATGGGGTGTCAGCAGGTAATTGTCACCAAGGCTGACTCTCCGATGAACAACGAGCAGGACAGAACCTGAAGAGTGAAATCCCCCAGGAGGGTTTGCTCCAGGAGGGTTTCCTTCTTCCCTCCTCTCTTCCTTTCTCCTTCCTGGAAACCCTCTCTTGCTCTTTTTCTTCCTCCTTCCTCCTACTAACCTTTCTCTATCTCTCTCTGTGCCTTCTCCCTCCCTGTTTTCTCTTTCCTCCTGCCTTCCCTCTTTCCCTCTCACCCCTTCTCTTAGCTCTAGGTGGAATGCAGCAGGAAGAGCATAGTCCTTGGAGTGAGACATTGTTTTCTCTCCTCTCCATTCATTGAACTCTTTCCACCCTTCAGTGTCCAGCTCCACCCCACCTCCTCTAGGCAGCCTTCTCTGACTCCCTCCCCCAAGAACAGAGTGATCTCCCTCCTGTCTGACCGGTCACACTAATAGTCTATAACTATAGAGACTTTCTGTAGAGAGGCCTTTCAGGGTTAGAGATCTTAACACGTCATGCCATGTCTTCTCAACTGAATTGGAAGTTACTTGAGAGGAGGTACTAGGTTTTCTTCTTTGTGCCTATTTGTATCATTGCCCTGCCTCCCAAACTCACTGACTCCTTGTTAGAGTCACTGGAGTGTTTTTATCTGTCTATCCATCATCCATCTGTCCATCCATCCATCCATCCATCCATCCATCCAGCCAGCCAGCCAGCCAGCCATCCAGCCAGCCAGTACTTACTGAGTGTGAAGTCAAGGGGGTGGATGTATATTAGACACAGCCAATGCACTGCTGCAACCATTGTTGGATGGTCTTGAGGCAACATTTTACTTGTGTGCAATATCAACGATGCTGTTCTATAGTTTGAGCACCTGTTGGGTCACCTATCCTTGAAATGAGTGCAAATATGGAATTCTTCAAGTCAGTTGGCCAAGGAACTGTTTTCCCAATTTCCTGGCATAGTCAATGCTGCCAGTGCTTCATCAAACATTTCAACTGGCATTCCATCAATTCCCGGAACCTTGTTTTTGGTTACTGCTTCAAGTAACTTGAACGTCTTCCTGAAGCATCATTGGTCCTTGCTCATAGGCTACCCTCTGAAATGGTGGAATGCTGACTAGTTCTTTCTGGTACAGTGACTCGGTGTATTCTTTACATCCTCTTTTGATGCTTCCTGCATCCTTCAATATTTTGCCCATAGAGTCTTTTAAGATTGCAACTGAAGGCTTGACTTTTTCCTTGAGTTCTTTCAGTTAAAGATATGTTCTTTTTTGGTTTTCTAACGCTAGGTTTTTGCATATTTCATTACAATATTTGCCTTTTTCTTCTCAGGCTGCCCTTTGAAATGTTCTGTTCAGTGTCTTGACACTGTCATTTCCCCAACTGTTTCTCCTTATCTTACCTCAGCAAATGAAGACCCCGAAGACTCAAATCGCAGCCCGTACTCTGTGATGTCACCATGGTCGACGCCACTCCAGAAAGTACCTCCACTTCCGTCACATTTCAAGCGCCCTCAGACCCGAGGGGCCATGCTGTGGCACGAGCTACAACAATGTTCTCCTTCTGTTCATTAGGCCTTTAGTAGCTGATGATATTTTGAAGCGATGAATAAAGTGTCCAGCAGTTGCTGCCTCGGAGTGGGGAGCTGGGTCTTTCTTCGTTGTCTGATCTTCGTCTACAAGCTCCACTGAGACCTGTTCACTTTGGTAGACCCTGCTGAGATTTGAAATACCAGTGATAAAGCTTGTAGTATCACAAGAATAGACACGTGGTGGGATGTATGCAATAGGCTATGTGAAATATGCCAGACACAAAAGGACAGATATTGTATGACCCCAACTATATGAAACATCTAGATTAAGTAAATGCATACAGACAAAAGTAGAGTAGCAATTACCAAGTTGTGAAGAGGAGTGTGAGGGAGGCCTTGGTAGTCTGGTGGCTAATCACTGAGCTGCTCTGAGACAAAGATGTGGCCATCTGCCGCCATCAACATGTATGGACTTGGAGCCCCCATGGGGCAGTTTACTCTGGGTTAGAATCATCTTGACCAGATAACGGCTTGGTTAGGAAGGAGGGTGGTGAGGAGTTACTGGCTTACAGGTAAACATACAGCTAGTAATGACAGTGGCCTCATAGGGCTGTTGGAAGGATCAGCTGATAAAGCACATGCCCAGGGCTTTTCCCTGACATGCCTGGGTCAGGTAAGGCGTTATAGTGACTCAGCCATTCCACAATGTTCACCTCCCTCAAGAGCCTGATCAGCTCACATATCAGGGAAGAGAGCCAACGTAGAAAATCAAGCAAACAAATAGACAAACTAATTTTAGGTAAAGACATCCCTACTAAAGGCAACATGGCAAAAAACCAAACACAAACCACCACCATTGAGTTGATCCAGACTCCCTGTGCCTCTACATCATGTTTCTGTAAAGCTTTCTAGGAGCAGACCACCAACCTTGCAGCTGTCAGCCCCAGGGCTAGCCCACAGCAGCACCAGGGCTTCTTGCTACCCAGCAGGTTGGTGTGTTCAATCTCATGCAGAGGTACATTGGAAGAGAAGTCTGGCAGTCTGCCTCCGACGTTATCACTTTGAAGCCTGTGCAGTACGGGTCTTCTCTACAAACTCCGGGGTACCCAGTAGTTGGTGGCACTCAACAGCAGCCAGCTGAGACAAAGTAGTGATGAGATCCCTAAGAAAACTGAGCAGGGGACCCAGAACTCGTGTGTGTGTGTGTGTGTGTGCGCGCACAGCCACTTCTATGGTGGTGGTATTTAGGCAACAACCACAATGAAAAAGGAATGAACAGGTAGAGTTATATCTGCCAACACAGGAGATTTCCAGGGTACCTTTTGTTCTCCTAAAAGAGGCGCTGAGCAATATTTAGAAAATTCTCAGCGTCTCTACATCTATGTGTGGATCTACAGATATACTCACACATGGGCTTGATTGCTTCACAATTTCAGGGTATTTCTTTTGGAAAAATGAAAATGGAGAGTGAGGATAGATGCATGGGAAGGGACCTGAGGGGTTTTGGAGCAGATGCCATTTGAGGTGCTCCCTGTCCCTCTGGGACCTGTGATTAACATTGCACTCTGGGGTGTCCAGCAATATGGATAACCAGGCTTGAGTTCTGTGGTACTAAATCTCTATTTGTAGTTCTTCATTTAGATCCTGTGGCAGTTACATAATCTCCTGTCAACTTGAGGGAAGCGGGTGGAGTTTAGCCTGTCAATCAGGTCGCAGCTTGATGACCTCATTTGGAGGCACAATGGAGATAAATCGTTCACTGGAGGCCAGCAGACCCAGTCTCTCTCTGCCTTCCCTTTCCTCCTGTTGAGACACTCAGCTGGAGACACATGGAGACCCGCGCCAGTGTTGAGATGCTTCCACCACCACTGGATCCACAAGACCTTCTACCCACTGGCCTGTGGTCTTCCTGCATTCAGCATCATTGCATGAGCTGTGTGAGTCCAAAGAGGAATTTATGGACTAGTATTGGACTTATGGACTTGATCTGGACTGGGCTGGGATGTTTTCTCAATATACAATTGCTCTTTGATATAAAGCTCTATGAGTATCTAGGAATTTGTTTCTCTAGTCAACACGGACTAACAGAGATCCAAAAAGCTTTCAGCCTTGCCTGTTCCTGTGACAGTCACGTTCATTGCGGACTGTCTTCCTCTAAGTCCTGCTGGACTAGGAGCTGCTTCTGGAAGCAAGAGGCAATGACACTGCCCCCAGGGAGGCCAGCCAGTGAGACAAAAGGCCCCAGTGCGAGGAGGCAGAGTGAACAAGAAAATTCAGGGATGGCTTGCCAGAGGAGGGGTCATCTTGTTAGATTTCTAGGGTAGGAAATACCTTGGTTCTTGGCTTCACATGAGAAAGAATTCATGCCGATGCCTGGTTTGTGATCCAAGTGAGTTTTTATAAAGGACAGAAGTTTCAGGGTTTTCAGTTACTGAACACAGGCAACCTTGTGGGACTGCACACCCACCATGGTAGCCTAAGGCCAGAGAGACCCCGGCATGGCCAAGTGGAAGGGTGAGGTAAAGGAGCACCATAAATGTTTAGAAGCAGAGGATTGAATCAGATTGAATGTGACAGACAATACTTTTGCCTCCCCTCCCACTTTCTTTTCTCTCTCTTTTCTAGAGTGCAGATGTTATTAGGTTGGAATGAAAAGATGGAGTCTCAGTGGGTATCCAAATTACTGAGTGTATGCTGTGGTTGGGGTCTCTGTTATTTCCTGGGCGGATGTTCCAGGAGTGAGTAGAGCAGGTGAAGCCATGTCTTTCTCAGGTCCAGAAGGTTCCCCCCGGAGGGCCTGAGAGTTCTGGGGGCAGAGGAAGAGATCAGGAGTGACTATAGAGAAGAGACTTTGTATGCCCTGAGAGGTGAATCAACATGATAAGGTAAGTGATTTGTGACATTGTCTGGGCTCTGCATATAATCATTAGTTCTTCTTTTATGCACTGGGCTATTTGCCTCTGCCTGTTCCCTGGGAATGTTAGGTAGCTGATTTAGAGACAGGGGTTGTCCCTTCCATGCCTGCAAGGGCACCCATAGAAGAGGTTGGAAAGAAATCAGGCAACCATTGAACACCTATGAAGACCCCAAACCTAAGCATACTCATACTCAAGCCCCGCCCCCTCCCTGAGCAAGGTGGGAGGTACACCTGGGCACCCAAACTAGGCCCAGGTTCATGCTATCACACAGGTGGGCCAAACTTGGGCAATGGGGTCAACTAATACCTTCAACCACGCCTCCCTCAGCCAGGGGTAGGCTAGAGTAAAGGCAGGGAGCACACTCTGGCTCTCTCTCTCTCTCTTGCTTTCTTGCGCCCTTGACCCTTGGTCCCTGGGATTTACCAAGTTCTACTCGTGGGGTGTGGCTGCTCTTTTCCACATGGCGGTTTGTGCCCTGCTGTGAACCCCAGTGCAGTTTCAGCGCAGCCTGGCACGCTGGAAAGAGTGTGTTCCCTTTTGAGACTGTTACACCTGAAACTTTCCCTGTCCTTCATAAAAACTTGGATCACAACATGTGCTTTGGCATGAATTCTTTCAGCGTGTGAAGCCAAGAACCCAGGTATAGCCCACTCCAGAAACCTAACAGTTACACGCCGGGCATGGTTCACAGTCTCTTCTGGCTGGCTACACAGGGTTAGGTAAGAGGAACCCGCCGGGGGCATCAGGTGCAGGG
>NW_022111378.1:5271882-5273931 GCF_000313985.2 Echinops telfairi | reverse complement strand
TTTCTTCACTTATAAAAAGGAGAAAACAATTTCTCACTGACGGGATGGATGGGAGGGTTTCAGTGATAAAGCACCCAAGCACCAAAACGCTTGGTTCCTCTTTTTGGTCTCTGCATTTAGGGGCCCATGACCCATGTTGCCTGGGTCCATGGGGGGAGAGGAAGCTTGGATACAGTGTTCTAGGAACCTCCTACTTGGGTAGGTTTCTTATTTGTGTCAGGACCATTCTCCTTAACTCCATCCTTAATTTCTGCCATGGGCACCACTGGTCTCCATTCACCCAGCCTTCAGATAAGCTAACAACAATGTTATCTCTGGCTACCAGGCACTTTGGGGCATGATTCATTTGCTGGGCAGGTTTGGCTTCTGGGTGGGCCCAGGTTTAGATAGACATCTGAAGACTGGGGCCGTGCCCTGGCTCATAGTAGATGCTCACTGAGTGCTCATGGGATGTACCATGGAGGAAACAGAACCGGGATGGGAGGCCGGGGGAAGAGAGCTTTGCAGGTGGTGAGACAAGAACTTTATATAAAATAAGGGCGAATGGATGTGGACCTGGGGCTCATGTTTGGCTGTGTGGCAGGGAACCATGCTGCCCCGGGAGTTAGGAGGCCTGGCTTCTCACTGTGCTTTTGGGGAAATCACTTATGAGCCTTCAGACAACTCTGTCAAGTGGGGATGCTAATGCTTTTTAAGCTGTGAAGTGAGATATGTATCACCATGGCCACCACCACTTACATGGCAGACTGGATTTGAGCTTTTTGGTTTGTCTCCATATGATGCCAACGAATGACTGAACATGGAATAATGGAAAATTCTTGGAGGACTATGGTGGCCCTTTGCATAATAAGGAGACATAAAGTGGATGGCACCTTTATTTTAATGTCCTCAGATTGCTTACGATCACGTCGGTTTGGCATACTGTGGTGGCATGTAAATGTACTGAGACAGAGTCCAGCAGGGTCACTCATGGGACAGGTGTCAGTGATGTTTCCCAAGGAAGACAGATGAGGAAGAAAGGCTTGGTGATCTACTTCTGAAAATTACCTAATGAGAACCCCATGGATCACAGCAGAATAGTGTCTGCTGTATGCTGCAGGATGAGTCCCTAGACCAGTGGTTCTCAACCTGTGGGTCGTGACACCTTTGAGGGTTGGATGACCCTTTGACAGGGATTGTCTGATTCATAACAGTAGCAAAATTACAGTGATGAGGTAGCAACAAAAATAATTTTATGATGGGGGGTCACCACAACATGAGCAACTGTACTGAAGGGTCATGGCATTAGGAAGGTTGAGAACCACTGGCCTAGAATGAAAGGCACTCACAGTGCACAGTGTCCACAACCAGGGAGTCCAGCAGACCAACGAGTGAGGAGATGGGGCAGGACTGGGTGACACTTTGCTCTATTGTATGTCTGGTCGTCAGGGGCCAGAGCAGACTGTACAGCCACTAGGACCAAAGCCAGAGCTGCTCAAATAGCACTTACCAGACACTTATGAAACATCTGGGGAACTGGACTGATCCAGAGGAGCCTGGTGATCTTTTTTGTTTGTTTGTTTTAATCACTTTATTAGGGGCTCATACAACTCATCACAATCCATACATACATCAATTGTGTAAAGCACATTTGTTCATTCATTGCCCTCATCATTCTCAAAACATTAGCTCTCCACTTAAGTCCTTGGTATCAGCTCCTCATTTTTCCCTTCCCTCCCTGCTCCCCCTTCCCTCATGAACCCTTGATAATTTATAAATTATTATTTTGTCATATCTTGCACTGTCCGAAGGCTCCCTTCACCCACTTTTCTGTTGTCCGTCCCCACAGGAGGAGGTTATATGCAGATCCTTGTAATCGGTTCCCCCTTTCTACCCCACCCTCCCTCCAACCTCCTGGTATTGCCACTCGCATCACTGGTCCCAAAGGGATCATCCGTCCTGGATTCCCTGTATTTTCAGTTCCTATCTGTACCAGTGTACATACTCTGGTCTAGCCAGATTTGTAAGGTAGAATTGGGATCATGATAGTGCGGGTGGTGGTGGTGGGGA
>NW_022111378.1:5268292-5270727 GCF_000313985.2 Echinops telfairi | reverse complement strand
AGCACACAATGATAGGATTTTTATTTCTTAGATGCCTGATAACTGATCCCTTTGACACCTTGTGATTGCACAGGCTGGTGTGCTTCTCCCATGTGAGACTGGTGATCTTTTACAAACAATTCCAGAAGAGGGATTGAACAAAAGCCCCCCCCTCCCCATCTTTTACCGGGCGCTAGGCAAGCGTGGTGGGAGTGATGGCCGTGCCGCTTGCCCTGGCAGCTGTCTGCTTATGATGAGCCCTGTGGCTTTGGAGGATCCCTGCACAGCACTGGTGGCTAAGCCTTAGACTAGGTTGGCAATTCTAACCCACACGGAGGTACCTCAGAAGTCGAGCCTGGCAATCAGCTTCCCAGACCTCTATGGGTCCCAGTTCTTCCCTGCACACACGAGGCCACTGTGAGTTGGAATCAACTGGCAGTAACCAACAACAACCACTCAGTATCTGAGTCTGTTTCTTCCCATGTGGCCTGAGAAGGTTGATGTACAAGACGTCAGAAGTTCCACCCATTGCATGGACCCACATTTCTCCTCCTTGAGGAGGCACTTTCCTTGGGGTTACAAGTGTGCGTGCTAGAGATGGGGGAATCATTGCATAGGGGTCCAACACTCTGGCTTGAGCATCAGATAGACGAGGATTTGACTCAACAGCCCAGAGAGATGGATGTACTTGCCTCAGAGGGTTACAGTGAGGTCACATGCAGCTAGAAGCACCCAGAAAGCGCCTGGTAAGCAGAAGGAATGGGTTGAGTGGAAGCTCAGAGGACTCTGGCTGATTGGGTTCAGAGAACTGCAGGGACTGACACGGGGCTTTCCCTCTGTTGTATTTAAATGGCGAAACAATGGGTTCCTGTTCTGGGAGGGGCTTGAGAGTGGGCTCTCAGATCCAGGGTGGACTGAGCCCATTTGCAGGGCAAGCACCTCCTTAGCTGGACGTGTGCACCATGGACAGGGACCTGAGCGAAGATGAAGGTGAGTACACCCGGGGAAGTGGGTCACCTCTGTGGTTAGTGCTGTACAGAAATCCACCAACTGCCCTTCTTACCGTCTTAGGGTCTGCCTCGGCGTTGTCCTGAGTGTCCCTTCCTTCCTTCCTCATCTGCGCAAAGCCAATTTGCAGGCTGCTGTCTAGGCTTCCTTTATGTGCTTCTGGGCAATGCAGAGCATGGGCACATTTCACTCTAACTACTGCGGCATGTCAAATCGACAGGCTTGTAGTCTTTCTTATTTCCTTTCGCTAGTTGACAGTATGTCCTCCACCGCCCAGCACCCCGACTCCTAGAGCCAACAGTTAAGTGTGGCTTTCAGGATTCTCATCAAAGAGTTGGGTTCAGCACTTCAATAGGGCTAATTTTAAAGGAATGTTTGTATAGGTCTTTACTCATGATCCTTCTCTAGCTTAAGAGCACGTCTGTTCATCACCACTCATGAAACCCAGCTAGTGTCCCCTGTCATTGCTAGCATAGAAATGCAATGGAATCTATAACCTCCTCCCTGGGGGACGGACAACAGAAAAGTGGGTGAAGGGAGATGTCGGACAGTGTAAGATATGACAAAATAATAATTTATAAATTATCAAGGGTTCTTGAGGGAGGGGGAAAATGAGGAGCTGATGCCAGGGGCTTAAGTGGAGAGCAAATGTTTTGAGAATGATGAGACCAATGAATGTATAAATGTGCTTTACACAATTGATGCATGTATGGATTGTGATAAGAGTGTATGAGCCCCTAATAAAATGATTAAAACAAACAAAAAAAGAAATACAATGGAATCCAAAGACTTAAAACAGGAAGAAGAAAATGGTATTTTAAGAAGAAAGGTGTTATGTGGAAACAATTTCCCCTCAAATTGGCAACACATTCTAATAAAACAGGTGACACAAAATACAGACTCCCATTAGCCGCTTTGATCAGTGACCTCCCAGTTGGGCGTTAGTCATGAGCAGGGCTGCTAACTGCAGGGCCAGCAGTTTGGAATGACCAGCTGCTCCATGGCAGAAAGCCGAAGCTTTTTATTCCTGTGAGGAGGCTCAGTCTCAGAAACCCACAGGGCAGTTCTACCCTGTCCTATCCCATGGCTGTGAGTCTCGATGGCAATGAGCCTGGTTTAGAGTGTAGAGTAGTGGATGCGTGTCACCGTAGGATTCAGGTGGGAGGGGGATGAGGCCAGGTTCTCTGTTTTTTTTTTCTGGGAAGTCCTTAAAGATAGCATCGTCAATTATTTACCTGTTGGTTCTTCTTGGCAAAACACACGTTTTCCCTTCACTACACATTAGGATCATTCTGAATCTTTCTTGCACCATACTTTCTTAAGTTTAATTCATATCACCAGGCATTCATGCACACCCACTGTGTACCCCTCTACTGTATGCTTGGCACATCTACCACAGCAGTGTACCTACTGCATGCACACTGTTAGGGTAAGCAAGAGAGCTCTGC
>NW_022111378.1:5250814-5267968 GCF_000313985.2 Echinops telfairi | reverse complement strand
GACATGACAGGATTTGATCTGTTGGGCAGGGATCTGCAGTGGGAAGAATTGATCCAGGAAGTTTCCCCCTGGCACCAATCCCTATACTTAGGATAAACAGCACTCAATCGAATGGGAGATCGGACTGTGTAGGGCAACAACTCATGGGTTGAGACCCACGGTGGAGCTGTACTCGCATAGACTCCTTATACCGACAGTGTCCAAAGTGCTGTGTCACTGGGAAAATTCATGATGTTCTCAGGGCCATCACCTTATACCCCAGGATGTTGACAATGTTTTACTTTTTGTTTCTATGGGTTTTTGTTTTCCTGCCTGCCTGTAGTTTGCTTGTTTTCATGTTTGATTGTTTGTTTGTTTGCTGGTTCGTTGGTTGCTGCTGTTGATGTAGTTGGTCTTATGGGGTTTTGATTTTTGTCATAATATGACCGCCAAAGTAAACCCGAGTGGTGCATATCCCTTGGATAAGCAGATGTATTCAGGGCTCCCAATGAACTCTAGCCCCAATCAAGGATAGTTAATTCTGGTAATATGACCCTACTTGATACGCATCTTCATGAAATGATCACTGAAGATAAAAGTGCTACAGCAAAGTGTCGTGAAGTAAGCAGATGGTGCCAGGCTATTAATCAGAATAGTATCTGGGGTCTTACAGGCTCATATTCAAACAAGCAGCCATCTAAGCAAGGAGTTAACTAAGTGCACATGTAAGAAGCACACAAGCTTGTGTGATCCAAAGATGACAATAAAAAATTCAAATAAGACAAGGGAAAACTATCAGAGCTTGAATCTGAACACCCAATTGGTAGAAGGCTATGGAGGACAGTGGGAGTAGTTAGTCAGATTAAGCCTCTGGCAGATTCCCTCTAGCCACAGGCAAAGGGCTCAAACAGCTCTACTATCAGATAAAGATCACTGTAAATTTGATTATGCTGGATAGAACTTGATACTTGGTCAGTTGACCTCCCTCTTGGCCCAACCTGAATTTGTTCTAGGTGCAAGTATTACTTGCTTGTTCTATGCCAAAAATTTTTCCCGTGGCTTTTAAAATATTGATGGTGGTCTTTTCTTTCTTACTCATTATTTGCATTTTTATCTTTATATTATTATTATTTTATCCTTACCACTTTATTTTGTTTTTGTCTTTTATGGTTTCTGTAGGATTTTCCAGTTTGTGAAGCATAGAAAGAGTAGATGCATGGAGATAATAACTGATTCAGGGTCTATAGGGGATTTAGCAGTAGGGGGTGGGAGATAGGGAGGGTGAGGGGACTTGGGGAGTAAACAATGCATGCAGGAGGGAGGAGGGAACACTAGAACTGATTGTGACAACACAACTCATGTTAAAAGCAATTTAACCATGAAAAAAATGTTCTAAAACTGATTGTGGTAATGATTGTACAATTCTTGATATTATTAAACTATTGAATTGTATTATATGTGGATTATATGTCAATAAAACTATAAAAAAATCAAAGAAACAAAGAAAGATCATTGGACTTGGAGTCCGGACTAGTGTTTTAATTCTGTCTCAGTGTCTGATATTCATGGGCGAGCTAGTTACCCAAAGTCACATCTTGGAGTCTCATTTTGCTCGCATATAATTTAGGGATAGGAGTAGTTGTCAAGAGCCCTGGTGGCAGAGTGGGTTACATGCTGGGCTGCTAATCATAAGATCAGCAGTTTGAAACCACCAGCCTCTCTGTGGAAGAAAGATGAGGCTTTCTATTCCCATAAAGATTCACATTCTCAGAAACACACAAGGGCAATTCTACTTTGTCCTGTCGGTCACCATGCATCAGGATCGACTTGATGGCAATGAGTTGAAGAGTTTGAGCAGTTGTCATGAAACTCAAAACAGGTCATGCCTGCGACATTAATTTATGGACAATGTGTGTGGGATGGCTAGCTGACCTGAGACAAGATCCCGACACCATGGAGACATGGCTCCTGTCCCCTCTGAGTGCCCCACGCTGGGCCTCACACAATGTCCACTGACGCCTGCATTCCTCTTGTGCCTGTTCAAATCTGAACAGGAAATGAGGCATCCTCCTGTAGCTCAGCCCTGGTACTTTACTTTTTCACATAACATAATGGTGAGATTAATTTAGCTCTGACAGTTGTGAATTTCCCGAGAGGTCAGGGTGGCTCTCGGCTGATGGATATAGCTGTGAGTTTCCCACCCTGTATTCTTCCCCTCTTCCTGTCCCCGTTGCTTGCCCTCTAGCAGGGCATTGCCGTGACGTGGTAGCATTGCTGTATCCTTTTGTCCGGTGCAGTATCGATGCCCCAGCAGCTGAAATGCTTCTGGGTGGGGACGTGCTGTCCCAGGAGATGGGACTGTGAGGCCTTTCCTTCTCTGTGGGAGTCTTCATGCTTGCTCTGGTTGAAAGCAGCACAAACCCAAACATCAGCCTTCCGCAGGCTCAAGGCCTTGCCTGGGCAATGATGATATGCCGGGCACAGGGCACCAAGGACCATGCATACTTTGTCTCATTGTTTTGTTGTTAGTTGCTCAGGAGTTGCACCGTTGCCTCAACTCATGGTGACTGATCTGCAAACTCATGGATCATTATGATACATATAGTTGTCATTGTGTGGCAGGTTCAAATACATGGCAGTCACTATAATGTCTCGGAATTTAGAAGAGTCTTTTATTCAGCTATAACCAGGCTACAAGAATCTAAAAGCAATTCCTTGACCGCAGTCCTGATGGGGCACT
Organism: Echinops telfairi; assembly: GCF_000313985.2. Lineage (NCBI taxonomy): Eukaryota > Metazoa > Chordata > Mammalia > Afrosoricida > Tenrecidae > Echinops > Echinops telfairi. The sequence continues at coordinate 5,265,249 of NW_022111378.1, read as the reverse complement.
TCAGGCCATCTTTAAAGGCAAAGAGTCATCTATCCTTTGTCTAGACGTTTAGCAAGCGTGGACAGAAGCAGAAAGCAAAATCAATGTTATTATTATTTAGAGTTAGTATTATAGGGTACAACATTGATTATAACATCCTGGTAAATAAAATAAAAATAGTAATCACCTGGCTTCCACATCAAAAGGAACAATATTATTAATGACAGTGTTCTGATCTTGAGAACGTAAGAGTACACACTAAAATAAAAAAAACCAGTGGGATTTTCTGAGATGGGAGAGGGAAGGAGGCAGGTCATTCAGCAGTCAACAAGACAGTGTCACAGAGTTTCATGCTAGTCTCTCTCAATTGACTGAGTTTTGAGTGTAGATTGCCAGACCTTTCTTCCTCACTCATCTTAATCTGGAAGCTCTGTTGAAATTTGTTCAGCATCCTAGCAACACACAAGCCCCCACTGGCAGATTGTGGCCAGAATCAAACCTTAGCCTTCTATGTGGAAGGGGAGCATTTCACCCTGTAGTCACCATTGCCCTCTCTTTTCTCTCTTGATGATGACTGTCATCAAGTTGGCTCAGGACAACCCCATGTGCTTTAGAGCAGAACTAGGCTCAATAGTGCTTTGAGGTTTGTGACCTATGGCCAGAGATCTCCAAGCATCCTCTGGGTGGATTCAAACCACCAACCTTTTGGTCGGTAGTAGGGGACTTGACCATTTGCATCATCCAGGGACTAGAGTATGAAACCATGTGCTCCACTTCATAGAGGGGACTGTGGGGTCCTAAAATGCTGTAGGAATTGCCCAGCATCATGTAATGTAAGCAGAGAGCACGGCTGGACTCCCAGCATATCAGAGCCCTTCCCCTAACTCTGAGTCCAATCCACCTGGCTGCAATACATTCTTAATTTTCATCTTTAATTCTCATCCAGGGCCTCCAGGGAACTGCAATCCTAGCCCCATCCAGGTTCAAATTCCACCCCATCTCCCTGGCCCCTCTCATACCAATCTAGCTAAATGTCTTGGTTTGGGGGAGCGAAGCAGTGTGTGTAGATTTTGACTATTTTTGTAACTAAAGATTTGTTTTTGTAAATTAAGTTTTTTGGGAACAAAATCATGATCATTGAATTATATATCACTGAAGGCTGTCTTCAGTCTATAACAGGAAAGTTGAGCAAGTATTTAACTATCTGGCTTTCTGCAGAAAATACCTACTGATGCTTGGCCTACTAGGCTCCTGCTGCCTAAACTTGCTTAGAATGCAACTAAATTCATTAGAAGCAAACTAATATTGGAACCACAGTACTACTAATCTTTCCTCATTCACTGTCATGCTGGGGATTTTGTTACATGTCCACAGACGTCAATTTGAAGCTGCAGAATCCATGTCTACCCTCACTCTCTCATCTGCTCAGTGAAACCACACTTGGTCTGCTTACCAAGAGGACAAATGCCAGCTGGAACGGGCTTTCCACACGTGGAAACCCTCCTGAGTTTCAGCTGCTCTTGCAGGTTCCCTGCGAGGGGAGGGAGATGTGTTCTTGTTGTAAGAGGGTCAGACCTTCCTGACTTTGAGGAGGGGTGTGGAGTGCAGAGGGCTGTTTGTTCATCTTGATGACACCTTCTCTACCCCCTTTTCTTGATTGCGTTCCAGGATTTCAGTCTTCCTCACCCCAACATCTCCTTTTCCTAGATCAGCTTAGTTGGCTCAAATTTAGAACAAGAGCTACTTACTTCCTCTTCTTCCCTTTGTTTTTATTAAATGTGAAAGGGCAGGGCATGTGATGATGATGATGATGATGATGATGATGATGTGTCTGTGGGTATACAGGTAAAGAATTAGAAAGTATCCTGGTGGCACAATGATTAAGTGCTTGGTGGTTAACTGAAAGGTTGGCAGTTCAAGTTCACTCATCAGACCCACAGAAGAGAGATCTGGTGCTCTGCTCCCATAGAAATTATAGCCTAGGTGACCCGATGGAGCTGTCTCACTGAGCTCAATGACACCACCAACAGCAATAAAGGAAAAGTACAAAAATAGAAAAAGAAGGGTTTAGGAAGTGAAGAAGGAGCCCCAGTGGTGTAGTGTGCTACTTGTTGAGCTGCTAACAATAAGGTAAGCAGTTCAAACCTATCAGCTGCTCCTCAGGAGAAAAATGAGGCTGTCTGCTCCTGTCAAGATTCACAGCCTCAGAAACTCTAAGGAGCAACCACACGCTGTCCTACAGAGTTGATATGAGTAAACTCAGTGGCGGTGGGTTTGGGTTTTTTGTTTGTTTGTGAGGAGATGAATATCAGTGAGAAGTGTGGAGTGTGTTTTGGTGCCCGAAAACAATAAGAATTGCCTTGCCCTATCTTTACAGTAACCTTCCGGTGAGCGACCCAGGCCCTACAAGGACAGCTGTCCCGCCCCGTGAGGGGTTTGGGAATAGGTTTGAAGAGTGGCTCAGTTCAGTGGGCTAGTACTGGATTAAAGAAACTTTCCATGTTTCTCATCTTCCAGCGAGGCCTAGGAAGACTGAAGGAGCCTCACATTAGGGGTAGAGTCAGAAGTTCTGCCTTTCAGATCACAAGGCTGTGGGGAGGGTGGATTAGGTAACAGGCCTGGAGAAGTGCTGTGGGAGCTGAGAAGGCTCCTTGCCAGGGAACTGTCTTAAGACACTTTTCTCCTTGGAGTCTCATGACCATATGCCACCACGTGGCAGACCAAGGTGTTTAAAAAACAGATATAGCACCAGTGATTTTTCCATGAAAACTTGTAGAAAGAGCATGAGGTTCGGTCAGACAGGCCTCATTTTGAAGTTAGCTCCCCCACTCATTACCTGCATGACCTTTCTGAGCCTGGTTCCCCTTGAGTACGGCAGAGGTAGTGGGAACCTGCCAGTTTGGGTCATTCGAAAAGAGCATGAGAATTTTCTTTGCGAGCCCGCCCATGAAGGGAGAAGCTAAGAGAGGCTGGAGGAGGCAAAAACAATCATCAGAGGACAGGTGCATCTGAGAGCCAAGAAAGGAGAAAGGGCAGGAAGGAGACTAAGTAGGAGGATCCCCCACTGCTTTCTGGAAAAGTTGGTTCATCAGAGGACGCTACCTAACAAGCTACCTAACAAGCTCAGTGGCTTCAAATGACTATTTTATTATACCTCTGATTTTGTGGGCCGGAACTTTGTGCAGGGCTTAGACAGATGATTCTTCTGTTCCATGTAGTGTCTGCTGGGGAGTCACTCAATGAGACTCAGCAGGCAGCTTGTCTGGTCTTGAACATCCAAGGTGGCTTTTCTCATCTGTGAGGTGCCTGGACAGGGGATATGGGAAGGCTGGAACCAGCTGGTCCTTCTGTCGGTTACCCTAGACCGCTCTAGGCAGTCTCTCCAGCAGGACAGTCTGACTTCTTCATGATGTCTCAGAGTTCAAGAATGAGTGTTCCAAGAGGCCAGGAATGCCAATTTCTGAATCAGCTCCACTGCTTTGTTTTGGTAGAAGCAGTCACAAACCTGCCTCGGTTCAAGAGTAGGGGACATAAGACTACCTTTTGCTGGGAGTTTTCTTAAAGACTGTGTTGCTATCTCTAATACACCAGCATGCCTCTCTCGTAGGGTTATGGAATGCCACAGGGCTTAGGAAATCCTTATTGTGGAGGCTGTAATGGGATGCTAGCTGTAAGGGGATGTTCATGTTTTTGCCATCATCTTCATCATTATTGTGCCTGCCTCAGCACTTCCTGCAGACATGCTCTGAGTACGGAGGATGCCAGAGTATCGGGAGGGCTCTATAGGCCGTGCCACCCTCAGTTTCCAGCCTTCTGTTCCCATCATCACCTCTCTCCTCCCACCCTGACGCACAGCACTGTCCATCTTCCCCAGGTGTGCTGGACCTCAGTTTTGAGGCTGAGAGCCCTCTGGTGCCCCCTGCTGAACTTCTGGAGAGACTACCCAGCTACGATTGGCTTCTTCAAGGAGGAAGTAAGTCCACTGGTCTCGGTTCCTTCAGCCTCTGTCTGGGGCTCTGGCTGGTTGGTAGGGAAGTCTGAAACAGGTTAGTGCTGGGAAATAGCCCTTCCCTTGGAGGGGGAACCCTTGGGAAACCTTTGTGGCTTTGGGCTATCTTTGTCACGGTGGTGTATTAATTTCCAAGGACTGCCATGATAAAATTCCACAAGTGTGGCACCTAAAATGTCAGAAACCTATTGCCTCACAGTCCTGGAGGCTACAAGTGTAAAGCCAAGGGGTTGGCAAAGTTGATTCCTTCCAGAGGCTCCACGGAGGGAGAATCGGGCCCATGGCCCTGCTCTAGCTTCTGGTGATGGCTAGTGACTCTTGGCATTTGTTGGTAAGTGGATGCATCACTCTAGTCTCTGCCTCTGTTTTCACAAGACTCCACACCCACGTTGTCTGTGTCTAGTCTTGTCTTTCATAAGGACCATTCATACTAGGTTAGGATTCTTCTACTTGCCTATGGTTTAAAGTTTAATTACTAGTGGAAAGGTTGATGGTTCAAATCCATCCTGATTCACTTCAAAAGTCAGACCTGGTGATCTCCTTTTTGGACGATCATAGCCTTTGAGAACCCTCTGGCGTGCCGTTCTACTCTGCATTCATGCAGGTGGAATTGACTTGATGGATTGGGAGGTACTCCAGCGTGACCTCATGCTACCTTACGTGATGACGTCTTCAAAGACCATGTTTCCAAACAAGGTTGCATTCACAAGGGCAGGACCTCAACATCTTTTTGGAAGACACAATTCAATCCCCACAAGTGGGGAGAGGAGAAGACTGGGCACAATCCCTGACAAAGTTCATTAAAGACCAGCATCTTGCTTTTTCTTCATTGTGTTCGTTCTCCTATTCACTCGGTGCTTACTTTCCTCACCACATGAACATCTGCTCCTTTGCGAGAGACTACTCTTCCTCTGTCCTCCAGGACCGCAAATCTTCTTCCCACCTGCAGAGAGCCCAGGGAGATCCCAGCAACCAAGATCCTGGTCCTCATTCCTGGAACACAGGTGAGCTGACATTTTTCTCTTGTGCCCCTGTGAGTTTTCTATGCATCAGCATTGTCTCCGAGAGGTGCCCTTAGGGACCTGCCAGTGCATCAGGATCTCCTGGGGGGACATGCCCCACCCAAAAGCTTCTGGATCAGGGTCCCCAGGGCCTGGGAACATGCATTTTGCCAAGCTCTTTGGGCCATTTGGATACCAAGCCTGGGTGGAAAGCCATAGTTTGGCTGGGTAAAGTATTCTTGGGTTTGCATTATTTTCCTTCAATTTTTGGAATATGTTACTCCACTCTCTCCTCTTCTTCATAGTTTCTGCTGATAGGTCTGAGCATATTTTTATTTCAGAACCTTAATATAGGATTACTTGTTTTTCCTACCTGCTCTCATGATTTTCTCCTTTTCCTCAAAGGAGGATTTCATCCTCTTCCTTTGCCTTGGTGACTTCTTCTTGGGATTCAGTCTAGCTGGTGTTCTTTCAGCCTCCTGAATGGTTGGCTGGTTTTCATTCATTAAGCTGGGGACGTTTTCCTCCAAGAATTCTCTATTGTTGCAGATGACTTCTTTGTGTGTCTTCCTCTGGTAATCCAATTATTCTGATGTTGTTCCTCTTCATAGCATCAGACATAGCTCTTAGGTTTTCTTCAGCTTCTCTGATGAACTTAGTAGATTTTTGTTCGCATTTGTTAAAGTCTGCTTGGCTGTCCTCCAAGTCATTGGTGTGGTTCTCTGCTTCCTCCAGTCTATTCTCAAGGTCCATGAGTCTGCTACGGGTTTTTGTATCTCCTCCCTAAGCTCTTGTATTTCTCTTTGGTGTATGGACTTTATCTCCTCTATCATTTCATCCTTTTACTGTATTGCTTCCCTCATATCCTGTATGACTCCAAGTAGCATCCTGAAAATTTCTTTCTGTGGCAGATCAATGTCTGCTTCTATGCACGTTGTTAGGTTCAGGACATCTTCTGCCATTGCCTTTTGTTTCTCCTGTGTTTTCGTTGAGGTTGTTGGGGCTGATTGCTGTTTGCGTTGCGTTGTTTTAGAGGAGCCAGGTGCCATTTTCCAGGGAGTTGAAGAGGACTGGCTGTCTCTGGGAGACTTGTAGGAATGCTTCTTCAAACTGCCTGCAGCTAATTTCACTATAGAATTAGCCTACCACTTTATCCTCCTGTGGCTTCACTCTCAAGGGAAGTGCCTCAGAAGGCTGGTGGGTTGCCTGCTTTGGTGTAGAACACTGTGAATATTCCTGCAGCAGCATGGAACATTGGTAAGTGTTGGCCGAGCTACCTTAGGCCATGCAAGGCACTAAGGTAGGTGGGAGGAAGTTCCCTCAGTCACATGGGCCCACAGAGGACAAATAGGAGCTCCCCCAGCCACTCAGGAAGGAATTCCCCAGGAAGAAGTATGGCAGAATATCCTCTGGTGGAGGGCAGGCGGGCTTTCCCCAGCCTTGGGGAAAGCCATAGTTTGGAACAAGAGTTCCAAACTACAGTCCCTGGGCCAAACCTTGTACACCGTTGGTTTTTGCAAATAAAGCTCTATGGAACATGGCCACACCCATTGGCTTAGGTACTGTCTGTGGACAAGATGGATGGACACAGCAGTTGCTTCCATGGGCTCAAAGAGAAGAGCAATTGAGAGGATGGCATAGGACCAGGAAGTGTTTCCTTTCTTGTTGTACATGGGGGGGTCTCTGAGTTAGAACCCGCTCGACGGCACCTAACAAATGGACACCTTTGTGCTAAAGTTCAGAGTGGGGGCACTTCAAGAGCCTGCAGCACATTGACTGCCTGGCTCTTTACAGAAAAAGCTCATCAATCCTGGTCTAGTCCCTGGCTAGACCTGGATTGTTTTGTGAGGACTTGGGGGAGAGCCCAGGATTTCCCTGCTGGCTTTGTGCAGAAAGAAGGTGGCACCGGCCCCTCCCCTGGGGCTGCTTCCAGCGGGGGCAGCCTTGGCCTGTTCCGGAGCTTCCAGAGCTCCAGGCATAGCTTCTGTGAGTGGCACTTCCCTTTCTCTTCCCTGCTGCCTCACCTTGTCCGAGAGTCCAGCCCAAAGTAACAGCACACACTCTTTGCCTGCTTAGGGCACCTCAGTGCTGGGCCGGCAGGGCATGGACAGGGGTGGACTCTGTCAGATACTCTCTCAGCTTGTCCTGGGGATGACTATGAACATGCAGGGAAGGAGCACCAGACACTCTCTCAGGCTTGTCCTGGGGATGACTATGAATATGCAGGGAAAGAGCACCAGACACTCTCTCAGGCTTGTCCTGGGGATGACTATGAGTATGCAGGGAAAGAGCACCAGATATTCTCTCAGCTTGTCCTGGGGATGACTATGAACATGCAGGGAAGGAGCACCAGACACTCTCTCAGCTTGTCCTGGGGATGACTGAACATGCAGGGAAGGAGCAGGAGGATAGAGTTCCCATTAATAATGCTTCTGGGAGCAGGGAGAGCTTTGCTGAGGAAGCAGCCTGGAAGCTGCGTGTCAGTAAAGAGGGCTTTTCTAGAAGGACAGCAAAGGCACCCAGGGGGCTGAAAAGGTGCCCTGTGCCCCCTTCCCTTGTTGCCATACTCATTCTATGAGTGCCCATAAGACATCTCTCTGTACACAGTCAGTTGGTGCTGCCAGGTCTGAGTCTCATGTGAATGGACTGCCCAGCCATGCCATGTCTCCTCCAATCAAAGTTTGGTTACTGAGGGTGGAGCCTAGTGCAGCCCCACCCAGCCTCATACCAGATACCTGTGTGCCACCCTCTCTGGAGCTCAGTTTTCCTCATCTGCTGAATGGCACGAATCAGCTCTAAGTCTTACTATATATATTTTTGAGTTCTGAGTTTCTTTCAGGCCTTCTCTGGGGCGCCAACCTTCAGCTACGTGGTTTTTAATTCTCTCAAAATACTTGTCACAAAATGACCCTGGTCATACTTTCCTCTTGGCTAGATGTGCCCTGAGCGTGTTGCCAATTGTTTGGACCTTAGTTGGAGTCCCCAGCGGTGCCCACAGTCAACATGCTTGGCCATGCACCCAAAGGTTGGTGTCTACACAGAGGTGCATCAGAAGAAAGGCCTGGTGATCTACTTAGAGAAAAACCAGCCTTGAACACTTGGTGGAACACAGTTAGAGTCTGCACAGATGAAGTCACTGTGAGGTGCAGTGAATTTGACAGCAGCTGAGTTTCTGTGTGCGTGTCCTTGTGTCTAATTCGTGATGTGTCAGGGGCTTTTCCTTCTCTGGGCCTGTTTCCCATCTGCACAACGAGGGGACTAGCCTGGATGAGCCTGCAAACCCTATCCAGAAGTCCTGCTTTTTCCCTTGGTCCCCGCAGGTTCCCCATGGTGACGGAGGAGGTGGCCCGAGAAGCCCTCCTCAGCTTCGTGAACTCCAAATGCTGCTACCCCAGTGCAGCAGCCGGCGACCTCATCATCCAGGAGCTGACGCAGCGGACGCTCTGCAGGGTACGTGGCCTGGCCTGGGCGCTGCATGAGGGGCTGTGGGCCTGGGAAGGATCAGGTTTGAGGGCTGAGGGGGTGGTCTTGTGTGATGCCAGGGACTAGGAGTAGTGGATGTGAGTGTGTGTGTATGTGCATAGGTGCTGATGTTGACATCCTTCTGCACTTGGTGTGGATTGGTGAGCAATAGTACAATGATAATAACTATTATCCATTGAGAAGCTCAAGTGAGCTGGACAACAGGGGCAGTATATGTTCTAGCTATTTGCTGCTGTTAGGTGCCAGGGAGGAGTTCCGACCCACAGTGACCTGTGTGCCACAGAATGTAACACTGCCCAGTCCTGCGCCGTCCTCACAAGTGTGCTTGGGCCCGTTGTTGCAGCCACGGTGTCAGTCCATCTCATTGAGGGTCTTTCTCTCTTTGGATGACCCCTCTACTCTTTCAAGCAGGAGCCCTGGTGGTGTAGTAGCTACCCCCTAGGCTGCGATCCTCTTGGTCAGCCGTTTGAAACCACCAGCAGTTCCAAGGACAAAGACTGGACTGTAAACAGCTACAGTCTCGGAAATCCACAGGGGGTCGCTCTGACGCACTGGCAGTGAGTTCGCTGTACCAAGCAGGGCGTCCTTTCAGGCAGTCCACTTCTGAGGAATTAGCTACGGAAGACCTATGTGACCTTGAAGTCTTATAAAATCCTTGTAACTACCTTGTGGTTGGACTCAGCCCCTGACATAAGGTGACCCCAGGAACCGTGGAGGAAAATGCTGCTGGGGTCTGCCTCATGCCCATGTTCAATTGTAGCTCAGCTGGCTGTGATCCGTATGTTTGTCACTGGCCGATTGTCAGAACTGAAATCTGTTCTGCTTCATGGTAACACACAAGCTTCCCTTGACGGATGGGTGGTGTGTACATGGAGTCCACCGGTTAAAAATCGAACCTGGGTCTCCCTTATGAAAGGCCAGAATTCTGCCACGGAGCCAGCACTGCTATGATTGTCATTGTTTCTAAAGGAGGGATTGGACGTGTTAATATTACTTGTCCCAGAATATGAAGCTAGACATTGCGGCTGGGCCTTAAGTACTGGTTTGTAGCTCCAAAGCCCAGACCCTTAAAACAAGACAAAACTGCTTTCCCAGGGGTTAGCTGTGAAAGATGGAGCCCCTGCCTTCCCTGGTCCACCCTCCTGCCTCTCTTGCCCCAAGTTCACAGTTCCCTCTGCTCCCCTGAGCCACTTCTGGGCCAAGACATTCTTCACCCAGGAAGGAAGTCCAATATCTGGTGCCCAGATTCAAACCAATCATTCCTTGGCTTTCTGCCAGGGACAGAGCAAGAGGGCAGACTTGAGGTGCCATCTGGCCAGTGACATGTTGATATCCCAGCAGCACCCACCGGATCCACCACCATTTCCCCCCAAACGACTTTATCATGAGGCAATCCAGATATCATAGCATTCCATAGTTCAACCACATCAAGCAGCCTTGTACCATTGCTACCACAATCTGTTTCAAAGCTTCCCCCCTCCTGCCATCATGATCACATCATATCCATCTCTTGAATAGTCGTGGAGTAGGGATCTGTAGGGAGAGACCACTAGGTAGCTGCATGGCCTCAGGCAAGCCCACTGACCTTTCTGAGCCAGAGTTTCCTCACATATAAAACAAGGAAATAAAACGCCCTTTTTACTTTTTGCTGCTGTAGCATAAATTACACAAATAGGTGGCTTCAAAGAACAGAGATTTGTTTTCTCACCATTCTGGAGGCTAGAAGCCCAAACTGTGGGCTTGACTCTGTTGATTCCTTGTTGTTAACCCCGAGGGTTCCTGACTTGTGGGCAATTCTCATGGGCATCTACTTTCTCTCTGTGCGGGGCGGTATCTCTGTGTCTAATCTGCTCTGCTTATAACTCAGAAGTGATTAGCTTGAGAACCCACCCTACTGGGATATGAACTAATGAACATTAAAACCCTAGCGGGGTTAGGATTTGAAAACATTATTTGAGGGGACACAATTTAATGCACAACACAAAGTGGTGCTGGAAGTGTCTTCCCATTCTGGGACTCTGCGGATGAGGATCGGCGCGGAGGGCCAGGCAGAGCAATTCCTCCAGATCTGGGCCGTGGATTCCCACGGCCTCTGTCAGTCAAGGGGAACGTGCTGTGTGTCGAGAAGCAGGGCATTGGAATCCCTTCAGCTGGGCGCCTCTGGGAGGGGCCAGGTTTCCTGCTGGTGAGTGATCCCTGCTCTCCGTTGTGTGTGGTGCTCATGGCCCCATGGCTATGTGGCCTGGTGCTTGACTCCCTGGCTTCCCGAAGGGCACTCACATGAACATGCTGTTTTCCTTTTGTAGTATCGACTGGAGACCTTCAGCGAGTCCAGGATAAGCGAGTGGACGTTTGAACCCTTTACTAGTAAGTCAGCGGTCTAATTTGGAGCCAAGATGGGGGGAGCTGGTGAAAAATTCCAAGGTTTGGCTCAGCCTCAAATCAGATGCTCTTCTTCCCAGAGCCCCAGGTTCCCCACACTGCACAGGGAGAGTAAGCCTTTCTCTCAAGATGCTTTTCTGTGCAGATCTTAGCAAGTATTTCCTGCCCAGGTCCTGGTTCACAGGTCATAGCAATGTCTACTGTTTGCCTTTGGCCACAGACTGGAGCTACTACATGGTGCCAGGTCACAGAGGCAGCAGGTCTGCTCAGCCTTTCCCTGCCTTCCATGGCCTCTGGCCCTGCGGCTCAACCCCACCCAGATGTTGTCCGAGAGACTTCCAGGTCTCTGTGTCTGGAAAGCTCAATGCCCTGTCTGCTTCCTCTGCTGGGTCACCCAGGTTCATCCTTTCAGACTTAGGGGTCACCTCTTTTATAAAAACATCCAAGTTTTCTTCTCCTACCATCCCTTACCTGGGAAGCTCTCTGCATCCTCAGAGGCCTTTACCAGTTCTTGTTGACAGCATGCATCATGCCCCATGGCACTGTAGTAGGATGCCCTCATCTGTCTGTCTGCTCAAGCAGAGGAGAAAGAGAACGAGGAGGAAGATGATGAGGATGGGGACGAGGTTCGCTCTTGTTCAATGACCCCTCACTTTGTGGCAGCCCTTGTGCAAAGTGGTTCAGATGAACGACGCTGTGTTATTTCATTACTACCATGTAGAGGAGCCCCTGGGGGGCACAGACAGTTAAGCACTGAGTTCTTAACTGAAGTGTTAGAGGTTTGAATCCACTCAGAGGTGCCTCAGAAGAAAATCTGGTGATTTTCTTACCAAGGATCACTGAAAATGATGGAGGACAGTTCTACTCGGAAACACATGGAGTCACCGTGAGCTGGAGTCAACTTGAAGGCCATTGTTTTGTGCGTGTGTATGTGCTTGCTTGACCACCTTATGTGGCCGCCATCATCTCCATCATAGACTAGAAAGTACTGAAGGTCAAATGACTTGCTCTGAGCCACATAAGAAGGAAATTGAAGAGCCAATGGTCAAGCCCACCTTTTTCTAACCTCAAAGCTCGGGTACTTGCTTGGCCATCCATGCCCAGAGCCCCGGTATCTAGCCCTGTCTCTGCCTCCCCAAGAGAAGGCTTGGCGCTATTTATTGGACTTTTCCCTGGCATCCTTCCCGGTTTTGACCACAATCTCTTTCTGTGTCAGACCACTCAGTAGATGGACCACAAAGAGGGGCCTCTCCCAGGCTTTGGGACATCAAGGTAAAGGTACCTCCGATGTTTCAGGAAGACACCAAGAAGTTCCAAGTCCCTCACTCATCATTGGTTAAGGTAACCTGATGATCTCATTGACCACTTGGGATATTTGTCTTTCTTGTTGAGCTTGTTTTCCAAGTAATGGATGTTTCCTCATATGTTTCCTTTTAAATGGTCGTCACTCACATTCCTAACTCATTTATCTATCTATCTATCTATCTATCTATCTATCTATCTATCTATCTATCTATCATCTATCTAGTTAGCTAGCTATTAGTTATCTAAACACACACACACACATAATATATATTAGCAAATAGCTGAGATGCTGCTGAAATAAAGTTAGAGCATTATTGAGGTGTTTTTTTTAACCCACCGAAGCCAGCAGGGAAGAAGAATTTGACTTCTATCCTGCTTTACTGAACAACATTCATGCACCCAGTGAGGGAAACCACAACTAAGCTATTTGATGTTATTGGGTCATCTAATTCCCTGTCTTATTTTTGTCTCAAAACTTGATTCAAGCATGTAATTTCACTCTGTGGGTTTCCAGGGAATAATAAATAAGCTGAAAGGGATTCTGAGAGGCCAAGAAAACATTCTGCTTCCCTCTTGAGGGTGAAAATGTTTTGATTAAAGGACTCATTGTGAACAGCCAGCTCCTTAACTTTGACAAAAATGCTGTCCATTTTGACGGCTAGTATCCTGAAGGCCACTGAGTTCCTGAGAGGGCAAAGAAGTCCGTGCTATGAGTTGAGTACGGAGTGCATCCTCCCTGCAAAGCACCTTGGTAGACTGGCCTGTGAGGGAATAGGAACATCTCCAGGCCCTTCACAGCAATCCCAACCAATGGGAGTGACCTTTCTTTGCCTGGGGTGCCTCGTGAGGGTGGGAGGGGACGCCTAGAACTGTCCAGACGTGTGTCTTGGGGAGACTTCATCAGAGGAGAGTGTTTGACTTTCAGGAATGCCACAAGTGCCATGGCCATGGTCGATACAAGTGCAGCGGCTGCCATGGGGCCGGCATGGTGAGTCGCCTGTGGGCTGTTGGTGAGTGAGTGGTGGTGCAAGAGGGTGGGGTGGGGGTTGTGGGTGCAGAGGGAGAGCTGGCTGGGGTTTGGAGCCCCTCTCACGAGCAGAGGCCCTTAGACTATCATTCTCCCCTTTCTGGGCCTCCGTTTTCTCATCTGTAAAACGGGAATGTTGGACCCGGGGGGCTCAAATGAACTTTTCACTTTGGGGGTTTATGTTTTCAATTCTCTCATTTTATCATCTTTCTACAAACATTCAATGAGCCCCCACTGACTCTGAAAGAGGATTGAGACCTGGGTTCTGCATGCCAGGAACTCTCGTGGGTGGGGGAGACTGGCAATATTCCTAGGATCACAAATGACCACAAACTGTGAGACTTAAAACATAGAAGGCAAGGTAGGTTCCTTCTGGAGACTCTCAGATAGAATTGGCTCGTGCCTCTCTTAGCTTCTGCTATCTGCAAGGTTGGCAGTTCGAACCCATCAGCCACTCCTCAGGAGAAAAACAAGGCTTTCTACTCCCATAAACCGTTGTCATCTTGGAAACGCACAGGAGGCCCTTCTGCTTTGTCCTATAGGGTCGCTATGAGTCAGTATTGACGTGATGGCAGTGAGCCTGGCTCTCTCAGCTTCAGGTGGTACCCGTGTTCCACTGTTTGTCATCCTATCCCACTAATTTCTGCCTCTGCCTTCACACGGTCTCCCCTGTATGTCTCTGCATCCTTTCTTCTTCTTACAGCCAGTTTGCCAGTCACCAACCACTTGATTCCAGCTCCTGGGAACCGCTGGAGCTGGACTTGGACTTGGAGGGTCAGAGGAGAACTGTGCTCCACAGGGCTTTCAAGGACTGTGTTTGTTTGGTTTTTAAGTGGCGGGCTGGGGTGTTCGTCATCTCCATGCATCTATCAGTTAGCAGTTGGGTAGATTAGCTCTTTGTATCACCCAGGGTCCCCTTTCGTACAAAGACACCACCGCCATATAGCACGATTTCATCTTAACTAATTATACTTGGAAAATCCCTCTTTCCAAATACGGCTATATTTGGGCATTCTGGTGATGTTACTCTTGGGCTGATACTACCCACCTCAGTAGTCAGGGTGCTCTTGTGCCACACCCTGCTTTTCCGATATCTTCAGGGCCCATGACCGTCCCAAGGAGGAACACCGAGCTGGTGAGCATGTTCTAAGCAATTCCAATGGAGGCCCATCCTATGGAACAGACTGTCCACTTGCTGTTCACGTGTCTTCCTGCATCCTTATGTTTGCTGGACTACCCAGCCTCACTG
>NW_022111378.1:5229229-5249168 GCF_000313985.2 Echinops telfairi | reverse complement strand
GAGACTGTCTCATGTACTTTGGACATTGTCAGGAGAGGCCAGTCCCTATTGGCTCACGGAAGCCTGTGCCAACCTTTTAACAAGCCAGGTGGCAAAACTCTGATTGAATCTTTCATCTATGGTTGGGGAAGAGAGTGTTTGGTTTGGAAAGAGAGCTGGGATTTTTTTTTTTTTTCATTCACGAGCCAGAGACGCTAATTCAGAATGCTACAAAAAAAGGAAAAGAAAAGGTACATTTATAGATTTATGAAACTCAAAAGCCAGTGGACTATTTCAGGGATGACTTCAGGTCCAGCGGGATCCAGGTGCTTAAACAATGTCAATGGGAAGTAACGTCCTTTCATTCCACTTTCCTTTGTGTCGGCTTCATTCACAGGCAGGCTCTGTCCCTGTGGGGACCAGAGGGTCCCAGCGGCAGCTCCAGGCTTAATAATCCCAGCCAACAAAGATGGCCTGGGCTGATAGTTCGGACAAGTGCTGGGGCTGGGTCGTGGGGCATGTGCCCATCATTGCATCTGTGATGGAGGGCAGGGAGATGGGATGAGCTGGTTCCCCAGGCCAAAGCCCCACACCATCTGTGGGAGGGGTGGGGGTAACTGTATGGAATCAGGAGGGTGGTCCCCAAAGGAAAACTGGGGCACTACCCCAAGAAGGAAGACTGGCAGGTGCATCGGCCTGGGGAAGGAGGGGTGGGCACTAGGGAAGCCACGTGACCTGTGGTTGTGTCTGAGCTGGCTCCACCGGTGTGTGGCTCCCAGGTGCAGCACGTGCTCCGGCAGAGGGAACAAGACCTGCGCCACCTGCAAGGGGGAGAAGAAGCTGCTGCACTTTGTCCAGCTGATCATCGTGTGGTGCGTGGCCCAGGGCGCGGCTGCCCCAGGCTCCCCAGAGAAGCTCTCCTGGGCCCGGGCAGTGCAGGACCCGCTGGGAGAAGGGACTTAGAGCAGCCTAGAGGGGGCAGAGCCCTGGGCTGGGTTAGAAGCCTACGGGGATAGGCAGCTGGGGAGGTGTGATACAGATGCCCTGTAGAGCAGGCAGGGCGAACTTTAAATCCGGACAGCTTCTCTTTCCAGTGCAGCAGCTGTTCAGCAAGAGAGCAGCCCCACCTGGGTATGGGGCGTGCTTTCGCCTAGATTCCCAGGTCAGTAGAAGCCCCCAGGTGCCCGCACTTTGCTCGGCATGCTTTGAGCACAGTGGAGGTAATTCCCTTGACTAGCTTCCCATCTTACAGACGAGGATGCTGGCACTGTTCTATGTCGCACCAACGACCACTCATGCCCCCTGAGCACGTCTGCCGGATGGTTAGCCCACCCCTCTGCTTCCAGGAAGAACCGGCTGTTTGAGTTTGTGTCTGGACACCAGCTGAGCTGCCCAGGGGAGCTGCTTTCTAAGGCCAAAGGAGAAAAACTCTTCAAGGATGAAGACGTGGTGGTGAGGTGGCTTCCTGGATGAGGTCAGGGGCCTCTGGTGTCTCCTGTGTGGCCCTGTCTCCCGACTTTCTGTGGGGCACAGGCCGGGGCCAGGAGGAGGCTACTGGGAACCACCAGTGGCCAGTGTTCTCTCTGAAGTTTCCCACAGGAGTAGTTAGTCCTCACAGCACCCTAGTCTTCCTCCCCCCTTCCCTCCCCGTTTCATTCCTTCTGCCCCTTCATTCCACATATATGGAAGCCTTCCTATTTGCCAGGCCCTACTCAACGCCGAGGGGATCCCGCTGACCGTGAGCGCTGTGAAGGCAGCAACGTTGTTCTAGACCGGGGAGAAGAGAGCACATTTTTGACCGCAAGGTCAAGTGCTGAGAAAGATGGTTGAGAATCCGGAAGCCAAGGAAAGGGGCAGGGAGGGATGGGCGAGGGGTTTTGCTATCCTCGGTCAAGTGAGATGGCATTGTGCTAGCACTGGAAGGCAGTGTGTCTGCATGGGCGGAGTGAGCCCTGTGGATGCAGGAATGAGGACTTCCCAGCAGAGGGCACTGCCCTGCGGGGCCTACAGGTGGGAGCTGATGCTGAGCCTGAGTAGGGGGAGTGCAGAGCAGGGAGCTGAGATGCGGGAGGTTCGCAGCCAGATCAGGCCCTTGGTAGGCAACTCAGTTGACTTGCAGTGGACCCTGGCTTGTGGCAACCCAGCGAATGTCAGGACTTCCATGGCTGATCTCTTGGGAGTCGACTGCCAGGCCTTTCTCACGAGGCACCTCTGAGTGAGCTAGACCCTCTTCACATTGGGTGTTTTCACTACCCAGGGACTCCTGGGAGAGCCGACCCTGGTCTGATGCTGAGCCCTGGAGGCACGGTGAATGGTGAGGGGGTCAGCCCCCCTCTCCTTGGTGCCTACAGCAGCACTGGGCACTTCACCAATTGCAGTGGAGGAGCAGAGAGGAAAGGTTCCAGTGCCCCTCACAGGGAGGGAGGGACAGGATGTGGAGCCACAGGCAAGGGCCGTGCTTCATTCTAATACATAGTATCATTCTAATACATAGTGTCATTCTAATACATAGTGTCATTCTAATACGTAGCGTCATTCTAATACGTAGCATCATTCTAATACATAGCGCCATTCTAATACATAGCGCCATTCTAGTACATAGCGCCATTCTAGTACATAGCGCCATTCTAGTACATAGCGTCATTCTAATACATAGCGTCATTCTAATACATAGCGTCATTCTAATACATAGTATCATTCTAATACATAGGAGGCTTTCAAGCTTGGTGGGACAGGGTTGGGGTGTGTCGGGACTGGCTAGATGTCCCTGTATTTGGACATCCTATAGGTTTATTGTACCAGGAGTCCTGGTGGCATCGTGGTTACACATTGGGCTGCCAGCCACAAGGTCAGCAGTTCAAAGTTCCCAGCCACTCGAAAGCGGAGGCTTTCCACTTCCATAAAGAAACAGCCTCAGAAACCCACAAGGGCAGTTCTACCCTGTCCTAGAGGGTCACCCTAAGTCGGAATCGAATGGATGAGAGTGAGTTTGGATTTTGGGTTTTGGGTTTATTGAGGATTTGTTTTAAAGCAGTAGTTTACCAAGTTGCCCCGATGAGAAATACCCCTGCAGGTCTCCCCTGGCCATGCGCAGATGGTCAAGCCCTGTGGACAGGGCCCTGGCTTGTTCTCTGCTGGGCCTTTCCTTTGGCAGGCTGCCTGGCACACAGTGGACACAGGCACACAGTGGGTGTGCAAGAGGGTTTTCTTGGCAAACTAATGGGCTGTAGGTGAAGAGGGTACTTCTCATCTCTATCTCAAACTCCCTGTTCTGGCTGGAACGTTGGGGTGAGGCCAGAGGTCAGGGGGGAAGGAAGTCAGCTCTGGCGCCCCCAGGGCTCCGGGCTGACACTGGGGGTTATGAGACAGCCTGGGGCCGTGTGCGCTGCGTACTTCCGGGGGGTACTTCTCTCTCCGCAGGTGTACCCCATCACGGATTTCCCCCTGCGGGAGATCTCTGCGGCCTCACAGAGAGGCATCACCGAGCACAGCGCCACAGTGGCCTCCCACGCCCGCGTTCTGCAGCAGGTGAGCAGAAGAGAGCAGGCCTGGGCGCTGGCAAGGCGCCCTGGGTCTAACTTCACCCCGTGGCTGGGGGCTGGGGGCTGGGGTCATCCATCTTCTGGGATCGGGCCTGGGCCCATGGGAGGCTGAGGGCTCCAGGGCACTGCCCATGGGAACGTAAAAAGGAGGAAGCAGGATAAGCATGCTGCTTTCTAGAACGGCTCCAGAGAAGCACCGAGGCAGAGAGGCTCAGGTTGGAACACAGGGAGCCGCGGGGAGTGACCCAAGGCTCGGGAGGCTCTGGAGAAAGACCAGTAATGGAGGCAGAAGATGGTGGTGGGGTCCTGGGCCCAGGAAGAGGTTTAGAAAGGGTTCCTCTAGCCCAGGCTTGCAGGCAGGGCTGGAGCCAGGGGTCTTGGCGCTCGGGTTTGGGGTCCCCAAACTCTTGACCTCCTGGGAAAACTGGGCTTGGAAAGGCCGCTGAGTCCTCGCGGTCACTAGATGGCGCCGGCACGCCACCGCTCTTCCAGCCTGCCCTCTGCGCTCCCCCCAGGCTGCTATTGCGGGCTCCAGAAGGTGGGGATTGGCCGGGAACCCCTTCTCAGAGCTCAGTGAGCAGCCTGTCAAGGGACCCAGAGTGCTGCAGTCTGGGCTCAGACCCCAGCTTGGCCTGGGGTTCCATCCTCTCAGGTGGTTGTGTAAAGAAGGGGTTATTTACTTCCAGGGTCTGGTGCTCAGTCTTTCATTTCTTTGGGTCCCCTATGCTAACGAGCATTTGGTTTAGGGTCTGGAGAACTGCGTTTAATTTAGGTTTCATTTAGATGAATCATGGCTACCTCGGAGCCTTACAAATCATGGCATGCTGGCATTGCAAATTCAAATGCCTGGTGTGCGGTGGTGGGACAGCTCCTCCTCCACAGAGGCAGTCGTCTTTGCAGCCTCCCAAAGGCACCTGCCAGAGACCCCAGGTCCTTTGAAGCCAAGTGTTCACATGAAGACGCCCAATGTTTCAACAGGGGCAGCAACATCAGCACACATTCTAGTGGGGGTCCCACTGAGAAACACCGATCTTGTAGCTCTGGTAGAGTTTGGCGGCTCAGAGAGAGAGATTAAATTTCCCAAGGTTACAAAGCGTCTCAGTGGAGGAAACCAGAAATAGAATCCACGCTTCCTGACTCAATGATGGCCAGTAAAGCTTGCAGGAGCATTCCAGGCCAGGCGTGCTTGGGTGGTGCAAACAGTTCAGCATGTGGCAACTTACCAGAAGGTGGACCTCATCCTCAGGCGCCTTGGACGGGCCTTGCAATCCATCTTAGAAAAAAATGCCACGGAGACCCCCTGGGGCACAGATCTACCCTCACCTACCAGGGTCTCCTCAATGCCGCGGGTTGGTTACCATGGCTGCAGGAGTCCTTGGTGGTGCAAATGGTTAAGGTGCTCAGATACTAATGGAAAGGTTGGAGATCCGAACTTACCCAGAGGCATCTCTCAGCTTCCCAGTCAGTAGAATGGAGGCCTGATTCTGAGCAAGAATGAAAGCAATGGGGATGGCCCAGTTCTGGTCCCGTCCCCCCCTGCTGCACCCTTTCCTCTGGGATGAGTGAGGCCTTGTGTCAAGAGGACAGGCTCCTCTCCTGGTAGAGCGATGTCTGCATGTGCAGAGGGTCTGGCATGACCAGCAGACCCCTCTCCCTCTGCTTGGGATCCCCAGAAGGATGTAGGGCTTTGGCCCCGCCCACAGTAAACCCAACCCAACCTACTGCTGCGGGGTCCTGGGTGCCCGTGTGCTAAGGAGCAAACTGCTTCCCAGAGTTGCCTTGGCTGTAAGATTTGCTTTGACTCTTTCATTCCCTGCTGCGTGGGTGCCAATAGCCACCCTGGAGGTTAGTAGTGGTGCTGTGATATCCCCTCTGTCACCCCCCACCCATTCCAGGGGCAGGGGCGTTGTAGACTAGCTGCTCAGAGGGGAGCCCAGAGCCCTGGAAGGCTTTAGGATGACTGCCAGAAGGGAGGTAGGGAGGGAGTCCCCTGCCTCATTAAGGGGGGGCATTTAGGAAGAGGAGGTGGAGCTTGGATTAGATGATCTTCCAAACCTGAACTGTTGAAATGTCTTAGTCTGGGTCGTTAAGTGCTTGGCTGCTAAATGAGAGGTTGCCAGTTTGAAACCACCTAGTCGCTTCCAGGTTGATCTGCTCCTGTGAAGATGATGGAACACAGAGAAAACTCTATGGCGCTGGTCTCCCTCATGCGGGGTGGGTCTGAGTAGCAGCTGGTTCATAGCAATGTCTACTATAAAATTTGTGTGGGGACAGATAGCTAGACAGTCAGACAGATTTACTTTAATGGATTAGCTCAGTTAATGGTAAGGCTACTCACAGCTCCAAGATCCGTGGGTTGGCTGCGTGTCTGAGATGTCTGAAGGCTTACATCCTACAATCCATGGGTAGCCTGAGAAGAACGGGGCGCTAGGTGTCCCCCTGATAAAAGAAAGGAGGTGTTGGACAGAGCCTTTCCTTGCAGAAGGGTTGATGCAAGGCCTTGCTATGTTGGTAGGGACAACAGCCTGAAGCAACCCATCAGCATGTGAAATGACCTTACAATGTATTGAGAGCATGACAATTCACCCCTCTCATGTCCTTATGCGTGCTAAAACATGAACATATTTTAAGTGACTTTCTCCCTCCCCCAACTTAAACCTGGATGCTTCTGGAAGATGCCCACTTGCGGGCAGCTCTCCGTACATCTGCACACCTCTGGCACACCCGTGCCCTTCTCGGTGATGCCGAGCCTCACTGGTGGCTAAACAGGAGTCATTTCTGGCCGGAGCCTAGGGGGTGTGGACAGTATACTACTGGAAGATGCATCTAGGAAGACAAGTCACAGTCCAATTGGGCAGGTCCTGAGTGCCAGCTCCCAAGCACGAACCCATGGGCAGCAGGGAGCTATTGAAGGTTCTTGAGCAGGTGGGTGGCTGGCACAGAGCACTGAAGTTGGCCATTTATTTTCCCAGCGGCAGACCATTGAGGTGATCCCACTGACAGAAGTTCATTACTGGTACCAAGGAAAGACTGGTGTCTACTACCTGTACGGAACTGATCACCAGGTGCACGTGGTGGACTACCCCGAGCGATACTGCTGCGGCTGCGCCCTCATCTGACCATGGCTGCAGATGTCCCCTCAGCCCACCCCTCCCATTCAGTCGAGGGACCAGTGGAGGCCTATGCCGTCACTTCTCTTTGGTTGCACTGGGCAATTCTTTTTCAGCCCTAGGATAGCCTTCCGGAGAAGTCTGCTTCTGGTCTTATGGATGAGCCCCTCTCCTTCGTCTAGTCAACCTACAGAAGCTCAGCTATGTGTAATCCTTTAAGACAAAGGAGAGAAGTCAGGGAACTCATGGGGACTTTGCCTCCGACCTTCCTTTGACCTTGCTTTGTTCTTGGCCACGCTCCACTCTGAGGGCCCTTTTCTAGAGTGGCCCTCTGGCCAAGCTGAACATTCGAGGCGCATGTCAAGCCACCGCCCCTGCCTGCACACGTGATAGCATTTAGGGCATGCCTGTTCTGTGGATTAGGAGTTTGGTCAGGACTCAGCACTGTGGTCCATCTCTGCTCCACGGTATCTAGGGACTCACCTGGAAGACTCATTGGCAGGGGGACTGGTTGTTGGCTCTCAGCTGAAACACCTCTATGTGGCCTCTCTGCGCTGCTTGGACTTCCTTACAACATGGCAGCTCTAAGGGTGAGCGTCTCTTGGCTACCCACCTAATAGAAGAAGTAGACATCTGTTCCAAACTGGAGAACAAACCAGCTCTGGTGAATGGACTGAGCCTCAAAAAGCTAAGCTCTAATGTGATACTGATGTGAGGAACATGGTAGAGAGATTGAGAATATATGCATTCATTTCAAATCACATACCCACCTTAGAACCTATCTATCAAGCCACTCATAATCTTGATGTGCTCCACATCTGTGCAGCGAGGCTGCAGCTAGAGGGGAGAGAGACCCTGCCTAGACTTTGGCAAGAAGCAGATCTGCTGCTTTCCACTCCGTCCACCAGAGGGCAACATGTGCGTGTACGTGAATCCTGAGCAGTTGTGTTTGTGTTTTGCCCTGTGCCAAAGGAGTTCAGTGTCAGGTGTGAGACCCTCAATCTTATGAGGGTCTCTTGTTCTCAGCAGCCCCAGGGCCATCAGCCTCCCTGCAGGGCCTAGAACTTCAGTAAAACGAATGACTTTTATTTTCCCCCAGGCATGCTTATTTTTTATAAACATACCTTTTAAAATGTCTGTCCTTGTTTCACATGAACATCAGTTTCCACAGCCTGAAAACCAGAAGATCTAGATGGTACCAGGCTATTCGCACTGACAGCTCTGAAAAAAATCACGTTAGAAGGTTCTGGAGACAGTGGGAGGAAAACGTGGAGCGGAACTCAAAGTCATGCAAGGGACCAGGCTTACTGGTTGGATGGAGACTGGTAGACTACGGCCCTTAGTCATGTGTCAGGTCTGTAAATGCACTTATCCCCAGGTTGGAATAATGGGCTATCCTAGATCCACAGGCTGGCATTTCCCCAAGGACAAGGATCAGAGGGTTAGGAAAGACGGAGAATGGAGACAGGAGACACGGGAGGAAGTGGGCTGAATGATGCTTTGCAGTCAGTCCGATGAAACAATGTGTGAGAACTGTTGGATGCAAACATGCTAATCTGCTCTGGGAACCCACCCTAAGAGGTTTCACAACAGGCAACTAACCTTCTGTCCTCCCAGGGAAGAACTCCATGGAAAACAACCACCAATGATTGTCAAGTTATTGCAATTTGTGGTGACCTGGTGTGTCAGAGAAGAACAATAGTGCTTCATAAAGTTTTCCTTCTTTCTTTTAAAATAATTTTATTTGGGGGGCACTCTTAAAAATCTTATATCAATCCATCATTCAATGGTGTAAAGCACACTGGTCCATAGGTTGGCATCGACATGTCAAAAACAGTTTCTTTGTACTTGAGACCTTGAAGTTTTCAATGGCTAACCTTTTGCAAATAGACTGATAGGCCTTTATTCTGAGATGCCTTTCGGTGGACTCCAACTCCCAACTTTCCTGTGGGATCTGCTGAAACTACCCAAGGATGCCCCAGGAAAACAGTACCCACATGGAGGACTCTGGGATTCCCCAGAGAAACAGTATCCACTGTAGGAAGCTGGGCCTGCGATGCCAATGTGAGAGTCTACAGTCGAAGCCAACACACTAGCTCTTGAGCCCAGCACCTCAATCCATTTGCCCTGCCATTCATTCATCTGGGCACTCACCAGGCCAGACACCGGTGAAGCAAAGGGGCATCTGGTGGTGACTTTGCCTGAGCACTCCAGGGCTTTACAAAACTGTTGGGAATTTCGCTAGTACAACCCTTGGGTCGGGCTGTTTTCTGCTCCTTATACTTATCAGCTGGGGTGAGCCCAGAGATAGGTGTTGCTATTATCTCTGCTTCATGGAAGAGTGGACTCAGACCCGGAGAAGTGAAATAACTTCGCCAAGCTCCTCTGTGTGGGGGAGGCACAAAGGCTTGGCCACGAGTAGCCACAGCCCATACTCTAGCTGATTTATTAGGTGGGTGGGTGTAGGGCAAGTAAAATAACCCCAAGCAATAAAGGATGATGAAACTCCTACAGAGCAGACACAACAGGTGGCCTGCCCCTACATCTCTACCACTTATTGTCCCCAGGCATCAGTGGTGCTGGATTGCCAGACCCCAAACTCCCTGCCAATGGTTCCCTTTGGCTAAGGTGTCCTGGGTACTAAGGAGGTGCTGGGGAGATGGTGCCTGCAGAAGCAGCCCTCAGCCAACAAGACAGTGGAGTGGGTGACTATGCTCCAGGTCTTTGGGGTGGGGAGAGTTAAGACCTAGTCTATACTGTCTTCTAGTATCCTCTAGTGGTACTGAGCCTCAGTTGCCCACAGCAGTAATCTGCTCATTAATGCAGGTCCCCACCCTCCAACTTTAGCTCACTTCCTCACTCCCCTATGATTGTTTTTTGGAATCATCTTTCAAAGAAACCATTCTCACTGGAATTCTTGGCTCAGGATCTGTTTTCTGGGAAAGCTCTGCCCAGGTCACAATATCTCTCTGAAATTTGTATCCTCCAAGTTGATAGCAGCTCACAACAATGACAAGAAACAAGAGGCTGAGACCAATTGGTGCTTCCACGCAGGAGACGCCAGCATCATTTTTGACTTTGTTATGCTGACAGAACTCAGTTCTTCCCCCATCGCGAGTCATACTGGGATGGTCTGTTTGATCCCTCTAAGGGGAGTATCTGGGGGAGTCTGTGACATCGCAATTCCTGACTTCCTTTTTGGCTGTTTATTGTTGTTGCTGTCAGGTGCTTTTGAGTTGGTTCTGAGTCATAGTGAGAGAAACACTGTCTAGTCCTTCGTGACCCCACAATTATGGCTATGTTTGACGTCATTGCTGCAGTCACTTGGTCAATCCATTTCACTGAGAATATTTCTCTTTTTTAGGGGGGACCCTCTAGTTTATCAGTGTCTTATGCTGGGTTCTCTAGATATGAGAGAGAGAGAGAGAGAGAGAGAGAGAGAGAGAGAGAGATTAGAAAAAAGAGGGAAAGAGATTTGCACCAAGAAAACGGCTTACATGGATGTGGAAGCAGCCAAGTCCAAGAAGTCCATGGGTCAGATGTTAGTGTGGAAGCTTCTGATTCATGTAGCTGTGGAGACTGATGATTGAGAGGAAAACCACGGGCTAGTAGCTTCATTGGAGAATGAACCTTCAATGGCAGGTCAGGGAGAGGGTGATGATGACACCCAGGAATGGCAGGCAATATGGCTGGAGTCCAAAGAACAGGAGGTCAATGAACCCAGCTAGAGGATCCAGAACCAATACAAAGCAAGCAAGCTTTCCCACAGCATCCACTTATACTGGGAGAAGGACACATCCCTGAGGAAACTTCCTCTCAATGGCATCAAGGTTGTGACCTGCATAAGGATGTTACATACCACCTTAATCTTACAACTGATTGGCTGCTCATAGCAGATCCCATTATGAAGCTGATTTCATTGTGTTAGGTCAGGTCATTCAAAGGCATCATTTTTCTTCATCTTTCTTTAGTCGTTGTCTAGTTTTCATTTGCATATGAGGCAGTCAAAAACACTGTGACTTGGGTCAGGTGCTCCTAAGTCCTCATAGTGATACCTCTGCTCTAAAGATATCTTTTGAAGCAGATTTGCCAAGACATCATTTGATTTCCTGGCAGCTGATTACATGTGAAGGATAGGCTTGGTGGCATAATGATTACGTGGTTGAGCTGCTAACTTCAAGGTCAATAGTTTGAAACCACCAGCAGTTCTGTCAGAGAAAGATGAGGCTTTCTACTCCCATAAAGAGTTAGTCTCAGAAACTCACAGAGGCAGTTCTACCCTGTCCTCTGGTGATAAGTTTTGTTTTGTTTTGTGGTTTACATAGGCATTGATTGTTAATCCATGTCAGACAAAATACTTGTGGACTTCAATCTTTTCTGCATTTATTGTGAGATTGCTTATTGGCACAGTTGTCTATTTGAATAACCGCCTCTTGGTCAATTTCATATAAGCGCAATGAAGTCTTCTGGAATTCACATTCTTCTCAATGTTATCTGTAATTTGTTATGACCTACAGCATCAAATCACTTTGCACAGTTAATAAAACACAGATAAACATCTTTCTGGTGTTCTCAGCTTTCAGCCAAGATCCATTGATTTCAACAATTGTGTCCTTCATTCATGTCCTCTCCTGAATCTGGCTTGAATTTCAGACAAATTTTTGTTGATATAATGCTGCAACAATTTTTTAATTACCCTCAGCAAAAAATTACTTGCATGTGATACTAATCATATGTGTTAGGCAGGGTTCTCTAGAGAAACAAAAACAGGACACATGTATATGTGAATAGGTTTATATAGCAAGAAGGAATATAACAACGGATTAGTCCACACAGCAGTACAGAGGGCTCAGTTAAACTCACTTTCATCCCTGAGGCAAGCCAAGCAGGTTCAGCTGCAGGCAGGAGATGGCAGGTTAGGGCAGCAGCAGTCAGTACTTGGGAGCTTAGTGAAGCAGGTCCCAATTGAGTCTCAAGTTCCTTCGACACATGCTTGCTGACACAATCCACTAGCAATGTGTCCAAGCAGATCCTGATGACTCTTCAAGCTCTAGTCAAGCCTACACAGTGACACAATCCATGGGTTGGCTTGGACCACAGGTAGCACAGAACATGGTTGAGGCAAATGACTAGCTCAAGCAGCAGCCTGCTGGTCTGATCACCAGAGAGGGAGACAGTTGGGAGGAGATCCTTGGAAAGCATTTATCTCAGTTGCCCTCTAATCAAGCAGAGGCCTCATTAAATTCAGCCTACACGTTCCTACGGAGGGCTAGTTGGCATAATAAACCTAACTATCATATATTTTTGATAATTTCTGCATTCTATTGGATCACTTTTCTTTGAAATGGGTACAAATGTGGAGCTCTTCCAGTTGTTCAGGTAGCTGCCTTACAATTTTTTTGGATAAATAAATGAGCACCTGAAGTGCTGCATCTGTTTGCTGAGACATGTTAATTGGTATTCTGCAAATCCTGGAGCTGTGTTCTTTGCTAGTGCCTTCAGCACAACTGGGAATTAATTCTTGATCACATGCTACCTCCTGAAATGGTTGGATATCTAACATTTTTTTTTTTTGGTATCGTGACTGCATTCCTTCCATCTTTTAAAAAAAGTAGATTTGTTGGCATATAATTCACATATAAAATTCCATCTCAATACCTCTTGACTTGAATTTCCAGTAAGGTTTCCTTATCACGCTGGTGTGTCTGTTGGATTGGGGTGACCTTAGCCCAGTTTTGTATGACAATAACAGAATAAGGTCTCCACATCTTGAAAAACTGACCCCAGCTGGGGTGCAGTCTCCTTTGTGGAAGACCTACATGTATCTTAAATTGGGTTTGTCCCAATTTTCTCATTGATGATCTTGATAGATCTGATTTATACGTGGGTCTTTGCTTACTTAGGTCTCTTCCCTCTCCATGTGAACCTGGTCATTTGTTTTCCATTTTTCTAAAGAACGACATTACGGTTTGGATCAGCTTTGCCTTGTATTTGTAGATCACTTTAGAATTGCATTGATGTTTTTACAATATTAAATCTTCCTATCCATGAACCCCTTTTCTGTGAAGAGAACAAGGGAATTGTGGTAGTTACATAATTTCATGTCAACTTATATATAAAAGTGTTTATCCTGTCAATCAGGTCACAGCCTGATGGTACCTCCTTGTGGGCATGGCCTTCTCATCAGGAGGACCCTGGGAACATCCCCCCCACTCTCTGTCTTCACCTTCAGGTCAGTGAGTCACTCTGAGACCCGCCAGAGCTCTGTGATGAACTGAGCCATTGGATGCACATGATCTTGCACCCATCCGCCTGTGATCTTTCTGCATTCTGCGTCATTGCATGTGGCTATGTGAGTCTGAAGGGGTACTTATGGACAAGGATCAGACTTATGGACTTGATCTGGACTGGGCTGGGATGTTTGCTTGATATATAATTACTTCTTGATATAAAGCTCTCTCTTAACATATATGAGTGTCACTGGATTTGTTTCTCTAGTCATTCCAGGCTAACACAGGAATACGGCATAGTTTTAAGTCAGGAAAGGTGTGCTTTAGGGCGGTATCTTCGCAGCATACCTGTTCCATCTGTCTGCTGAGCAAATCATCAGAGAAGCTGGTTTATATGAAGAAAACTGTGGCATCAGGATTCGAGTAAGGCTTATTAACAAGCTATGATATGCAGATGACACAAACTTGGTTGTTGAAAGTGAGATCTTGAAGCACTTGCTGAGAAAGATGAAGGATTTTAGCCTTCAGTATAGATCATGACTCCATGTATGTAAGACCAAAGTTCTTATAGCTGGACAGCTAGGTTACATCATGATAAAGGGAGAAAAGGTTGAAGACTAAGTTGTGCCTGACTCAAGCCATGGCATTTTATTTCATTTCTATTTAAATCCATTTTATTTAAGAATTTCCAACATTTACAACTCTTATAAAATGCATCCGAGCAAAGGACACAGAACAGCAGCAAACGACATTCTAATACCTTACAGACGTTAGAAGGTCCACTCTTCTTTGAGACAGCTGAGCTCACTAGTGGACTCTGCTTCCAAGTACTCCTACAAAGCACACCACAAGTTCAGCCCACGGTCCCAGCCCATCAGCTTCAGGTCACTCTCCCATGCTTACAGATCAGGAACAGAAGAGAACTCCCACCATACAGCTTTCACAGCCACTGACAAAGATGTCGAGGAAAGGCAAGTATTATTTCACTTAGGAACAAAAGAACTCAAAATCTTCCAACAGATGTGGATGTCCTTTAAATGCAAAACATTCACATGTTATTTGCTATCATTGTTCTCTGCCCACTCTCTCATCAAAGCCACAGGATTGAGAGACACTCATTGCACCAAGTTAAAAAATATCCATTATGCACCAAGTCTCTGCACACGCTCTCTCCTACTAGCCTGTCATGCCTTGGCACCACCATCAACTCCACACAGGGTTTCAAAAGTTCAAATAGCCTCTGGTTCCATATCACAGCCTTGCATTCATAGCATTGATGTGACTCCATGAAATGAAGAGTAGTGGATAAAACTGGGACACCCACCATCAAAGACACAGCCTATGCAGCGTGATGACAAATTCCTGAATGCAAAAGCATGTAGACAGAGTGGTAGCATTTTTACAGCACTACTTTCAAATGAAGTGCTTCGTCCACAAACATTTGAAATGAGATGAACTGTAGAGATTAAACGAAGGCTTCTTACTGCACAAAATTTTGTACATGAGGGGAGACAAACAAAAATACAATCACTGCAACATCAGGATCTCCAGAAAGGAGACACTCCCCAGGAAAACTCAATATGCTGGGGTTCAAATTAAAACAAGGAAAAAGAATGTGTAGTTCTAGCCAATGGTTTACATTTTGAACATGAAAAGCATTCCTGTGACATGTTCAGGGATAAAATATTACAGGAGAAACCTTTTGATATTAATTGTAGTGTGTTGGTTTATCAATCAGGCAAACAGCAGTTAACTCTCAAGCACTCAATATTTCAACCCTTTAAGTTACAAAACGTATAAAATTCCTGTATATCTTCCTCTATTTTCTAAAGAAATATGTCTTAGGGCCGGGAGCAGAGGCTCCGGATGGCTGCATCCTCTTAACCACCGACTCCCCCAAGAAACCTTGGGTGAGAGTCACCTTTTGCGGGCTCAGGGACCACACAGAGCCGGCCCAGGACGTGCCATGGCTAGTGGGGGCAAGTGGGGGTGCAGGGTGAAGTCCTGGAATCGCAGCGCCACCCTCCGTGAGCTCCATGCAGGCCGGTGCCAGGGGGCTGCACTGGCACACCGAGCCTTGTTCTGGGCGTCCAAGTTGCTGCTTCCTGCGGCCGCCTTCTCTAGGCTTAGCTTCTGTTCACTCACGCAGTTTTAACATCTTTCTCGACCTGCACCATGATGACTTTTCCAAAAGTACTAAAGCATTCCTTCAGATCCTGTTCAGTTATTTTCCATGGGAGAAACCCAACACTATCAAATCAGATGTTTTCTGGGCGGCTCTCTTCCCTTTCACTGCGAATGAAGCATCCGTCTCATGCAGTTTTCTTTTGTTATCTTTGGGATAGTTGACAGCCTAGACCAGATTCCCCTAGCCAGCATCCGGGAGCTGGAGACACTAGCTTCCTGGGCACAGGCCCCAGGCCCTGGGAACCTGGCCTGTAACTGCGGACAGTAGCAACCTGCCATCATCTTCCGACGGCATTTCAATCGGCTTGGGTTCTCATCTTCAATACCTGAATATATTCAGATCTCTTTAAACTTTTCTGCTCCGCTGATGTTAGTAAACGTGACTGCCAGGGTATTTTCTATGGCCTTATATGTATGTGAAAGGTGGGAATTGAATAAGGAAGCCCAAAGAAGAACGGATACATTTGACTTAACGGTGCTGGAGAAGAATATTGGGAGGACCACGGACTGCTAAAAGGACAAACAGATGAGTGTTGGAAGGAGTGTGGCCAGAGTGCTCCTTAGAGGTCAGGGGGTTAGACTTCATCTTACTTATGTTGTAAGGAGAGACCAGTCCCTGGAGGAGGACATCCTGCTGTGTGAAATGGAGGGGCCATGGAAAAGAAGACAGCCCTTAATGTGAGGTGACCAGATTTTAACATTGGTAAAGCAGGACACCATTGATAAAACTCATATCCTGGCAAAATAGCCGAAAACAGTCTACCCTAGCTTGTAGTGCATTCTTTCAAAAAATCGGGACTTTTTAAAAACGCCGCGGGATGCGGGACAAATTGTTAAAAATCGGGACTGTCCCACCCAAAGCGGGACGTCTTGTCACCTTACGGGCTTAGTGAGATGGCGTGAGCTAATGGCTGGAACACTTAGGACGGGCATGAACAGTTGTGAGGATGACACAGGACCACGCCGTGCTTTGTTCTGCTGTGCACAGGGTCGCTGTGGATCAGAACAGACCTGAGGGTACCCAACAACAAGAACCTCCACGGGCATGGGTGCTCCTCCACTGGTGTAGGCCTCTCGTAACAACGCTCTGGCATTTTCTTTGCTCAGGTCTTATTGTCTCTGGCTAGGGTTAGTCCCAGGTAGTTCGTCTTTGTGTGGCTATTTTAAATGGTATTGCTTTCTTAGTGTCTCTTTCAGAGCTCTTATTGCTGGTATGTAGGCATCAGATGGATTTATTCTTGTTGATTTCATATCTTGCTGCTTTACCAAACCCTTTGCTTCCAATCGCCTTTTTACGGAGTCCTTGGGTTCTCTCTATAAAATCAGACCGTCTGCAAATAGCAAGAGTTTCACTTCTTCTTTGCCCAATTGTATTCCCTTTTGTTTTCTAATTTTTCTGGCTAGGACTTCCAGCATAATGTTGAACAATAGTAGTGATGAGGGGCATGCTTGCCTAGTTCGTTTTCAGGGGAAATACTTTCAGTTTTTCCTCATTAAGTGTGATATTGGTGTTTTTTTAAAAAAAATAGCCTTTTTTATGTTGAGGACTCACCTTCTATTCTTATCTCATTGAGTGTTTTTATTAGAAATGAGTATTGGATATCATCAAAAGCCTTTTCTGCATCTTTTGTTCTTGTTCTTTGTCTTGTTTATGTGGTGGGTTACATTGATTGCTTTTCGAATGTTGAACCATCCTTGCATCCCTGGTATGAATCCCACTTGGTCATGATGACTTATGTTTTGATACGTTGTTGGATTCTATTGGCCAGAATTTTGCTGAGAATGTTTGCATCTATGCTTATTAGGAATAATGGGCTGCAGTTTTCTGTTTTCGTGGGTCTGTGCCTGGTTTTGATCCAGGGTTATGCTAGCTTCATAGAGTGAAGTTGGGAGTTTGTTGTCCCGTTCTGAAACAGTCTGTGTAACACTGGTGACAACTGTTTCCTGAATATGTGGTAGGTAGGATTCCCCTGAGGGACCATCTGGTCCTGGGCTTTCCTTTGTTGGAAGTTTCTTGATGACCTTCTCTACTTTTTATTTTGTCATGGGTCTGTGTAGGGTTTCTACATCTGTCTGAGGTAGTTTATGAAGATGATGTATTTCTAGGTATTTGAGAATTTCTTTTAGATTATTGAAAAACCTGTTGGGAGTATAGTCTTTCGAAGCACTGTGTTATCCTTTTTATCTCTAATTCTAGATTTACGCCTTCTCTTTCTATTCCTTTGTTAAGTTTGCCAGCAGGTTTTCAATGTTGCTCATCCTTTCAAAAAAAACCAAACAGCTTTATGTTGAGATTCCTGCTGCCAGGAAGTACAGGGTGTTCCTTCGAATGTACTTTCTCTGGAAGTTGCTGAGGACATCTTCCCAGGCTTGTTGTCTGGCAGGCATCTTGTCTCTCCTCTTGATGTGTACAGATCTTTTGAGGCTTCCTGCATCATTCAGTCTTCTGTTTATAGAATCCCTTCAATACTTCAACTCCCTCCCGCCTTCAATTCTTCCAGCTCGAGAGATTCTGAGTGTGCTTTTCTAGCCACAAGGACGTGGTTGCACCTTCAGATAAAACTCTACTCTCTCTTCTTTAGCCACCCCTCAAAATTTTCTTTTCACGTGTCTGCATCATTATCTTCTCTTTCCACCTTAGCCCTTATTGTTACAGAGAAAGTCTTGGAGTCTCTTGGATATTAATTTTGATCTTTTCTTTCTTTAATTCTAATGATCAGCCTCTGATGACCAGCTCCAGCAGCTGTTACCTCCCTGAACTCTGCTGTTGTTAACTCCAACAAATTGTGGGACCTCTGGGGATTTCTCTATTCTCTGCCCACAACTTGGTCGATTTTCTCTTTATTAAATGCTCCTTGAATTATATCCTTATTTGAGTATGCTGCCTATGTGCTGCCAGGACCTGGACTGATGTACTGGTGTGAATTTTTGTTTGTGTGTGTGTGAAAAGAAGATACATTCCGTGACTTGCATGACAGGTTGAAGCAGTCAGTTCGTACAAACAAAGGGGATCTGATTTCTAGGCTTCAGCAAATGCACTCAGGGACAGCTAGGCATTCCAGCAGTCCGATTGCCCTTATATTCATGCTCCCTTGGAAGTAAACAATGTGAGTATCCAAGTATCAAAGTGGTCCCAGGATCTCACCCAGAGTGAGGTTCCTTGAGACATCATGGATTGAGGGTGAGAGCATCTAGGATCCCAAGACATGGAGGGTGGTGTTTGGGAATTGCTGGATGTAACAATTTTAATGATGTGAGACTGAGGCCACAAATTAGTTTCAAAGCCACATGCCAAGTGGATAGCAGCATCGAGAGCTGTCGCAAAGTGAAAACAAGATTTGGTCCAAGATCAGACACAGTGACAACTAAAGATGCTCTCAGACAAATAACTATAGAAGTGGATGCTGGAACGTTGGCAGAGCATGTCCAGGCAAGCTGGCGAGGATGGCTGTGTGATGCTGAGGGGGAAAAGATGGGCCTCCAATTTTCTGATCATAAGAGCAATGCAGGGTGATTGCAGAAAATTGTAAAAATTGATGTGAAATAAAAATCACCTAGAATCAAACCACTTAGAGATAACTCCATTATGATTTCTAAGTATTTCTTTCAGCCTTTTAATCGCTTTGTCTTCTGCTGGTTTAGCCTCACACCACGAGCAAACATTGCTCACAAGCATGCTTCTAACAGTTTTATTGACATAGGATTCACATGCAATTCAATAGTTTGAAAATATTAAAAAGAGTTGACAATCATTAACACGATCAATTTTAGAACATTTTCTTCATTTTTGTACTCTTATTAGCTCCTTATTTCTCTCCAATACCATCTGTTATAACCTTACAAAACCATTATTCTAGTTACTGTCTCTATAGATTTACCTATCCTGGATTTCATAGAAAGAAAGTCATACAAAAAAGACCCAAACAATAATAACAAAATAAAACACAGAAAAACGCCAATCACAAAAGAAAGCAGAAAATAATAAAACATAAAATGAACTAAAAATTTGTCAACAGAAAAGATGTTAAAATTGAACTTAAATCTATCTGCAACAATTCACTTTCTGATGCACTCACATTGATAATTTGCTGATAAATGGTCCAAGGGACTTCAGTGGAGACTTAACCCCTGTGGGGACTCTGTAAATGGATTTTGTGATTTTATTATTATCCCTAGCCTTCTGCAAACTAAGTGCTCTAATATAATTTCATCCTCTGATCTTTTATTTTATTATTTATCATCCTCAATCACACAGGCTGATGTGCTTCATTTCTTATGGGTTAGGTGGCACCTCACATAGATGGATGTCTGCTTGTGTTAAGACAAGCTTTTAAGCTTTTAAGACCCCAGACACTACTCTTTTGGACAGCCAGGCACCGTCCACTTTTTTTAACACACCTTTCCAGAGCCTTCATACCTTCAGTAATCCTTCATGAGGGTAAGTATCGTCGAGCAGGGCTGCATCATAAGAACTAATTGTTCTCGGGTTAGGGCTTACAGTCAAGTGCGTGCTCAAAATCCATTCATATGTCTAAGGTTTATAGAATTCCTGGTCCACTTTAGTAGCAACGTTATTGGCATTTTGAGAGAAAATATAAGTAACCTCCATGATTTTTAAAAATTTTATTTTACAATTCTAATAATAGCATCCTTAAACTAGCCAGTATTATATGATTTAAAATATTACTGACAAAAGGCGAAGATTCATTCATGGGAAAGCTTTCTAGACTAAAATACATGAGATGTTCATGTATACAGAGTAAAAAACTTAAGTGACTGAATCCAGTTTAAGAAACCAATGAGGAGTACTCCCTCAACACAAGAATACTTTCTTCTAGTAAATTGGCATTCTATGATGCTCACCTTCCCGACACAACCGCTGAAGACAAAG
>NW_022111378.1:5226207-5228219 GCF_000313985.2 Echinops telfairi | reverse complement strand
AAAAAAAAAAAAGAAGAAACCAATGAGGATTAGACACAGGGCACAAAGTTCAAGAATACTCATTTGCAAAAGAGGAACTAGCTGCAGAACTAAGACCTGTCTTGAAAAGCTAGTGGTTACACATTGGGCTGTGAGCTAAAGGTCAGCAGCTTAAAACACCAGCTGCTCCAAGGGAGAAAGACAGGACTTTCTACTCCTGTAAAGAGTTACAGTCTCAGGAAGTGATAGGGGGCAGGGTTACCTGGCTCCATAGAGTTGCTATGAGCGGACGGACATTGACTTGGTGGCCGTGAGTTGGGTTTGGTTTTGGAGGGTGTTGCAGCTTAAGTCCCAAGGCATAGACCAGTTTCTTTAATCTGCAACACGTGTGTTTAAGGAAAAGTCCTATTCACTTAGTGGGTTTTCCCATTCAGATCCTTCCGATGTGGCCTCTGTAGTATGCTGTACACCTCAAGAAGATGAAATTTAAAGTCCAAGTAGCTTATCACATGATGCATCACCAACGGCTGAAAATAAACTTGGTAAAAAACCACACATAGTTAGCCGTATAGTTCAGGGCAGATGCTCATCCTTAGGGGTCCATAAAGGCAATCACAACCATTGTTTTTTAAAGACATCCTACTTTTCCTACCATACTGTGGCTGTTACATAATCTCCTGTCAACCTGCTAAAGGGTAGAGTCTAGCCTGTCAGTCAGGTCATAGCTAATGAGGCCTCTCTGTGGGCCTGGCCTTCTCCTGAGGATTCTGGGAACTCCTGTCTTGTGGAGACCCACACCAGCATTGAGATGCTTCCACCTCCACTGGATCCATAAGACTTTCCACCCACAGGCCTGTGCTCTTCCTGCATTCAGTATCGTTGCATGGGTTGTGTAAGTCTGAAGAGGAATTTTTAGACTGGAATATGGGCTAATATCAGACCTATGGACTTGATCTAGACCGGGCTGGGATATTTTCTTAATATACAGTTACTCTTTTATATAAAGCTCTTTCTTATACATAGATGAGTCTCCCTGGATTTGTTTCTCTAGTCTACCTGGACTAACACATTATGGCACCAGGAGTGGGGTACTAGAGAAACAAATCATAAAGATGGAGTGTGGATGCCTGTTTGACCTCTGCCTCATGGGAGTTTTTCTTCTCTGGCTAGCCAGAGGTCAGATATGGCCATGCAGTTTACTGAGTTGTTTTCTGGAAAGAATATGGGAAGTTAGAGTTTTGATTATTATTTTGTTTGGTTGTTGTCTTTGGCTATTCCTGTTTTAAATGGTGAAAATGCAGGTGATTAATGTATATTTTGAGCTCAGGGGGTGAAATTGCTCCTTGAATTCCTCAGAGACCATGCTGCTTAGTGTAAATGGCTGAAAGAAAGTCTAAATGGTGACAGAAAGCCTGGCCCTGGCTTGATTCAGTCAAAATCCCGAGGCCATATTTTGTATCAATGGGAGAGTTTAGATAAGGATTAAGATATGATAGATCAATATTGAACTTGACTCTTTTAAGAATTGAGTTTAGGATCTGGCTTGTAAGCCCAGTTGCCTCCAAACATTAATTTGAATCAGTAAATGGGTTAGGACATGCCTGCAAGGAAGGCTCTGAAACACTAAGCCCAACCCAGTGTCTTGAGTGCTCAGGACATTTTAAGGTAAAGAGACTTGCCTATGGGGCTGTTGACAGATTGAAGATGAAAGGAACCCTTTAAAAATTCTGAACTAGTGGTTTGTCAGAAGCTGGGAAAATTTGGAGCCGTGGAAGGAACCCTCTGCTCTAGGATTGAACTGTTAAAGAGAGGCTGTGGGCAGGTTGAGATGCTTGCTAGGTGATCACCTGGACCCACTTGTTGAGTAGAAATTAGAGAAATGCAGCAATAAAGAGATGGGTTGAGTCTGGCCACTGACATCCGTGGACCTGATCACAGGGGCTAGAGAAGATGAGAGTGGGTTAACTGGTCTGAAGTTCATGACCTAGCACAAGGGGGCTATGATTGTTGAGAATTTGTGATGGGTCCTGTAT
>NW_022111378.1:5224631-5225726 GCF_000313985.2 Echinops telfairi | reverse complement strand
GCCTTTCAACCAGCACCACATGATTATCAGCCAGGCTGGCACAATTAACTAACTCAGGTCCCATGGTCTAAAGGCAAGGCAGCCAATGGGCACCCTGGTGAGGCTAAGTGAGGCAGCTTACATTGAGTAGACTAGAACCTGGCCAGATGAAGAGAAGATTTTTGAACCTTTGAACTGGCGCATATTGCTGCTGAATTTATGGATGTCCTGTCCTGATTTTACTTTTCTTATGGATGCACACTCACAAGGTTCCAACTGGAATGAAGATTCTTCACATCAAAGAGCGTGTTTGTCTGCTCAGAGCACTGTGTTGATGTAAGTGGACGGTACAGAAATTGGATAACCAAAATTAGGAGGCTAATGGCATGAAGTGGCTGGCTTACAAACTTTTACAGGTGGGGGAATATAGTAATAGGATTAAGGTATAAGTATTACTTAACTGCGATTGTTAGGCATAGAATATTGTTCTGTTGTTCACTTGTAGAATATTATGCTTAAATGAGGCTTTGGTACATATTGAAATGTATACATATTAGTTTTATCCTGATAGGTACAGATTTGATTATATGTTTTGTTTAAAAATTATATATGGCAAGAGTTGTGTAAGAGTGTCAAATTGATGAGGAGTTGTCTGTGGCAGTTATATAACCTCCTGTCAATTTGTGAAGGGATGATGTCTAGCCTGTCAATCAGGTCATAACCAATAAGGCCTTTCTGTGGGCATGCCTTCTCCTGAGGATTCTGGGAACTCCTGTCTTCTTCCTTGGAGGTGGGAAACACACTTCTGCTACACATTCCTGTTGGTAAGACACATGGAGCTATGCTGATGGAGCCAGAGTCCTGGAGCTGGAAGAGCCATGTGGAGACCCACGTCAGCACTAAGATGCTCCACTGCCACTGGATCTACCAGACTTTCCACCCACAGGCCTGTGATCTTCCTGCATTCAGCATCATTGCCTGGGTTGTGTGAGTCTGAAGAGGAATTTATAGACTGATATTGGACATATGGTTTAATATTGGACTTGAAGACTTGGTCTGGACTTGGCTGGGATATTTTCTTAATATAGAATTACTCTTTTCTTAAATCATTTTATT
>NW_022111378.1:5210195-5222978 GCF_000313985.2 Echinops telfairi | reverse complement strand
TGTCTCATAGTGCAGCTGGCCATGGGGTCCTCTCTGTGGACTGGCTGTTCTAATCGGGAACATCGTTGTCAAGGCCTGGTGGGCCAGGATGTGCTCCACTCTCTCCTCCTCCCCCGTCATCTGCTCCTGTGTGCTCTGATCAGATATGTCCCTCTCCTAGAGCTGCAGTTTCAGTGCTGTCCTCTGAAATAAATTCTTCTGGAGGGAGGGGCAGGTGTCCACATAGTAGTTGGGATTGGGGCTGGCCCTTCAGACCCGTCTACTGGTTCCTACTCCATGCTGGCCTGTTGCATTCACATCTTGGAGCACCGGGTTGAAGTCTGGTCCCTTTTTACCTATGGAGATATAAATAATGCCCTCCCCTTTAGTGGGTTAGTGTCCTGCTCCCCCAGCTACCCATTTCTTTTAAGTTGGCTACCATATGTATCCCTGGATTTGGTCTGGGGTTTTTCAATATTTTCTTCTCATCAAAGAACCTTTCAGTACAATGGGTTTATATTATGTAGGTGGTGAAGCCCCTTTGGAAGATTTTAGGCAAGGGAATTCCAGGGACAGATTTGAGAGACATCTAGATGGTTCCGGTGATTAAGGAAAGGATGACCTTCTTCCTGCTAGGGTAGCGGGAGATGGAAAGCAGGAAGATTGATTAGATAGTGTGAAGTTCAGGAAAGAAAGGCGAAAGGCCAAACCTAGGTCCGTCAAATCAAAGGTAGGAAAATGTAATGCTTAACAGCTTGGACTCTGACGGTAGATCTCGGTTCAACTCTTAATCATGTCACTTACCTAGGAAGTAATCATGGGTAGATAATTTAACCTCTCTAAGACGGTTTCATTGTATGAGAAATCAGCCAGGCAATCGTCTCTGCTTGTAGTGCTGGGAGGATTCCCTGAGATAACTCACCGAGAGGCTAAGCACAGTGCCTGGCTCAGAAAGAAGCCCCCAGTAAGCACTATCAGCCATTGATGGTGATTATGGTGATGGTTATGATGATTATGATAATGCTTATAACTATCAGGAGTAGAGATGATGAGCATTATTTGAGGGAGAAGTCACAGATGACCCCTGGAGTTGTAGGCCAGGTGGCTAGGAAACCCTTGTTAAGAAAAATACAAAATACGTTCAGTCTCAAGCTTTCAGAGAATTTACAAAAACTACATAGCTTAACCACAATTGGTTAAAGCTTTGCTCTAGTTCCATTCTGACTTTCCCTTTGGCACACTTTCCCTTGCGTTTTGTGGTGACGTCAGAGGGGGTTCATGACAACGGCACTAATTCCTTGCTAAATTTGGTTCTGTTTTTTTAATGATATGCAGAATATCTGAACTATATTTGCTTAACAGTTCTTTACACTGTCTTCCGGTTATCTCTGGAAACGAATATTGGTACTATTAATAGAAAGTGATGATAGAATTAAACTTAATTTAAATTTTAGCTAGATACTCGAAACTTACTCTTATTTATTTATTTATCTTAAAGAGAGATTGGCCAGCCTAGAGAGGTACTGGCACCAAAGTGAAATTTCCTCTTTTTGGTGTAATCAGCAAGATTTCAAGGAGATTTCTGAAGGAATATAGTAAATTCCTCACTGTGAGTTATTATGCATCAGAGATATTTAATTCTGGGCCTGTGGACCTCCTAGAGTAAGGTGACCAGATTTAAAGCAGGACACCATTGACCAGGGGTGGGGGGTGGAAGGGTATCTTGATTAAAAATTTGGTCTATATGGACCAAATAGACCGTTCCCTAGCTTGTCGCGCATTCTTTCCAAAAATCGGGACTTTTTTTAAACGCCAAAAATCGGGACTGTCTCATCAAAAGCGGGACGTCTGGCCGCCTTATCCTAGAGCTGTAGTGCTCACTTTATACCATGGACCTTCTGCCCCAAAGATTGGCTGTCAAAGGACCATGCCATACGGCTATCCTATTCGGGATCTTTGGAAATTGGCACCAACAGGGCGACACAGGTAAAAATTAGCTCAAGGCTAATCAGCTTGGACTCTCAGCTTGTCTCCATCAGGCCAAAGGGAGGCATCATCAAACAAGGCTTATATTTAGAGGCAGCTCCTGAGCAGCTGGGCTTGGAGCCGGCCAGGTTCTGCAGAGAGGTTGCTTGAGTCCCCACAGCAGGCTTGCTGGGGGCATCACTGAAGTTAAGGCATCAGCGCTCACCTCTGAGACACACGTGAGGCTATGTAAGGATCAAGAAATGTCCGCATCTTCTAGGAATGTCAGCAGAGAATCCCTCCCCTCCCCAACCTCCCCTCCAATGAAGAAGCCAGCAAATTGGTCCCCCAGGAAAAGAGAAGTACAGTGGAGCAAGGTTTGCTCTGCCTTTAAGTAATGTATTTTTCTCATTCCCTGCCTGGCTCAACAGCAATTTGCTCCAATGACTTTCAGGAAGACTAATAAGCACAGCTTCGTTGTAGACACCACACCTGGCCTTTGTGAAATATTTTCAGCCTTTTAAAGTTCTCTCTTTAGACTGTGACATTAGCAGTGGTGCAGTGAATCTTGGGAACATCTCCTTTAAACAGCTTTAGGGATAGAAATGTTTGAACCTACGTAAGGAGAGAGCGAGACGAGCAGAATGAGCCCCTGTATCTCTGTGTCTTGAGCACATGGCTTCAGCAGCTATCAGCTCAGGGTCAGTGCTGTTCACCTCTTACCACCCTCCCCACAACTTCGCATCTTTCCTGTGGATTATTTTCAAGGAGATCCTAGAAATATGTCATTCCATCTATAAATACTTCATAGCGTCTTAGAAGAAGAGTCCAATGGTCATTGGGTTGACTTCATTCATAGTGACTCCATATTTCTGAGCTCAACTTTGCTCCACAGGATTCTAAATACTACCTTTGCTCAAGCGGGTCACCAGGCCTTTCTTTAGTGGTGTCTCTGGGCGGACTTGAAGTGCCAACCTTTCAGTTGAGCTGCCAGCATATGAACTGTTTGCACCACTCAGGAACTCCCCCAGGAGATGAGTCTAGGAGGCTGACCATATGGAATGGTTGACTGCTGAATTTATTTATTCAATTGTGAAAAATATAGAGACATTTGCCTATTTAATATTTTCACATGCACAATGTAGTGATACAATGACATCACCAATAATTGCTGCTAAATGTTCCCTCACTTTTAAACAGAAACTCCAGGTTGAATATAGATACGTAAAGTTGCTTGAGTCAGGATTCAAACTAATACCCCCCTTTGGGGAGAAGATAACATCTCTCTTTGTAACTCCCAAGATCTTCTGGGTACCTGTTCTTGGATTTCTATGGATTTCTGCACCTCCTTCAAGCACTCACAGGTTATACCTGTTCAACCTTTTGAGGATATTTTTTTATGCTCAAAAAAATTTTCATTCCCTGAAGAAGAGGCTGTAGAAATGAGAGAATCCGTGGACGAGAGAAAGGGCGGGTCTTCCTGGTGTTTCTGGACAGTTGGAGCTGGCCTTTCTGTGTAGGATGCTTTCATTGCAGATGGGAAGTGTTCTACATCTTGCCCTCAGTCTTGCCACTGCTCTGTGACCCTGGCCAAGTCACTCGGCCTCTCTGGGCTCCAATTTCCTTGATCGTCACAGCACAGAACATTCACTTCCTATTCAATTTCTTCCTATCATTAGAATGGAGCCAACGTTGGTCATTGTGACAACCAAATGCTGAACACATCAGGAGTACTCCTGGATATCAGCCCGTGAGCAGATCAGAGGAATCCCAGGCAAGGGCACCTGCTCAGCACCACCTGACGCTTGTCAGCCCTGCCTACCGTAGAGGCCTCTCCACATTCAGGGCTTCCCTAAGCTGGAGTTCATCAACAGCCCCTCCATGGCTTGATGCATTGAGAGAAAAACAGTGGCAAGTTCTGGTGGAGAGGAGCAGTGGGCAGGGACATGGGAGGCCACTCTGTGATGTCCTTGACAGGATGTCCCCATCCTGGACGACAGCCTGGGCTCCAGGGCTCAGCTCTATTTTCCGTCGCCATGTGGTGTGAGGCGCCTTGCTGAGGTCCTCTGCTCAGGGACAAAAGGCCAGAATCGGCTACAAGAATGGTAATTGGAGGAGAGCTGGCCCTGGCCCTGGGCCCCGATGTTCTGTGGGGCAAGTCTAGGGATGATATCATGGGCTAAATTACTTTATGGGCTTCAGACAGCCCTTGTCGCTGGGCTCTATCCCCAGAGAGGCCTGGGGAGCTTAATTTCAGAAAATGAATCAGTGGGCTGACAGCTTTGGCAAGTGTTGGGCTCCTGCTTTCCAGCGGAGAATTTCAGGAAAAGGTGCCCCGAGACAGTGTACTCCATGTGAAATTTCTTCCCTTGTCTGCCGCCCATGGCTCCTGGGAAAAGTTTTCATTTGTGGAAATGAAAGGCCCTGTCGATGTCCTCTTGAACAGTTAATAGCCTTCCCAACACCTTCCCAATACTCCTAAGAGTGGGTATTCTAGCTGTGCTTGATTACTACCAGCGATGGGGGGCTCAGGGACTCTGGCGATAACCCATTGCAGAATGAGAAATTCTGACTCCTAGGAAGGTTCCACTTGTTTCCCATCTGCCTTGCTGTCACTTTTATTGCCCTCTTTTCACCCTGTGGTGCCACAGAGAACAAGTTCAAAGTCATCTTCCCTGTGATGAATATTTGGAAACAGCTCTAATGTTCACCTGGACTTTCTTCAGGCTACACAGAGCTGGTTCTTCCAACCATTGTGCATAGTGTTTCATCGTATGGACACCCCCTTTTCACTGACCTGGCAGGCTGTGACCCAGAGTGAGAAGCTGTGGAGGGTCTGCTCCAAACAGAGCTGAGTGGGAAGGCCACTCTGTTTGACTTTCATCATCCACAACTGCAGCTCTTCTGGATGGTGGCCCTGCAATCTTTGTAAGCAATGTAATTCCCCCCAGTTTTCTCACTAGTGCCCTTGTACATTGCACTCCACAAACCCGGAGATTTGGAGATTGGGCTGCATATGGAGCCCATATACAGGGCTTTAAACCAGCCATCCCATCCCAGCTTTGCTTTATTGAAGTCACAATATATTGTCCAACCTGTCTGAATATTTCTGGGTCCTAATTTTCTCATCAACAATTTGGCAGTTCACTCAGTTCAGTGCTGCATACAGAATTAGTTAGCGTGTTTTCTGTGCCCGTACCCAACTCATTGATACATGCCTCCAGTGGAGCTGGGCATGGGCATCCTTCTCAGGCATGTGTGAAGTCATCCTCTTTGGGGGGTGGTCATTCAACTCAATATGGGTTGTATGGTCTGCAGTGACCACTTCACCATTCCACAGCCTGAAAGCCAGATATCCCAAGTGTGTGCACACGACCGCTGACCAAGGCAATGATCTGTGCCTTCTGTGCCCTGTGCCAGATAGCCCTGTGCCCTGTACACACTTAGCCTATGCTATCTCCCAGTGCCCTCTACTATCCTTTTGCCCTGTTGCCATGGAAGCCAGGAGGAAGGTGGGCCACAAAGCCACAAGGCTAGCCACCTTTATGGTGTCCCGCTGGAGACTGGTCTGCAGGTGGGGAAGGTTCTTGGTGGTAGCTGCAGTCAGTCTGTGAGATGGGTGAAGTCCTGGGTGACAGATGTAGGGGGAAAGGAACCGTTGTCCCTGCGCAACCCAGCTCATTTGTGGTTTTGGGAGCTTGTCCTGATGAAGGGTGGCAGATGGGCCAGGGCCTGCCTTGTTTTATGCTGTGTGTGTGTGTGTGTGTAAAGCTGTTTGCTCATCCCACCCCCTAACCCCCACCCCATCCCGCCACCCAGTGTAGAGAGTTGGGAGGCTTTGTGCAGAAGGCTGAAGCAGTTGCAATGGGGTGACGTGCAGGAGGGACATGTGGCTTTGCCACTCACATCTACTGGGCTCCAGGCCAGAGTTTAGACTACAGGAGGCTCAAAGTGGGGCAGAGCCCTCCTACTCCTCTGACCTTCACCTCCCCTTCTCCATGTGCAAGCTCGACACCAGGAGATTAAGTTCGCCTCCAGAGAGACTCCAAGCCCCAGCGGCCTCACAGCCTGCTTACTGCAGGCAGCCTGTTCTGCACTGGAGGATGGTTTCTGGCCTGCGTCTGTCCCTCCCTCCCTCTTCCTCCAGAGCACCTTGCCATTTCACTGGGATGTCCCAACTCCAGATTCCTGTGATAGAGCCAGCCCATGGCATTCTGCATGAGCTCAACAGACTTCATCCTATTTTAGGATGATGGGACAATTCAGACTTAGTGCCATCTCTCTGGCCGGGCGATCTCAATTGAGCGTGTTTTCTTTTCTTTCTTAAAAAAAAAAGTAAAAAAGGTTCTTTGAACAAAGGTTTAGAATCATCATTATCA
The DNA here is from genome assembly GCF_000313985.2 of Echinops telfairi. NCBI lineage: Eukaryota > Metazoa > Chordata > Mammalia > Afrosoricida > Tenrecidae > Echinops > Echinops telfairi. The sequence continues at coordinate 5,216,655 of NW_022111378.1, read as the reverse complement.
TGAATAAGATACAAATATATCCTCGCTGGAAAAGATACAGAAATATGAAAAGACCATATAGAGTGAAATTTAGGTTTCCTTTTATTCAATTCTGGTAAGTTTGGGGCATTTTCTTCCAGTCCCTTTATAAAATTTTGTATGTCTATACATAGAAATTCAAATGCAAATCCATTTGAGAGTGTGTAGTCAAGAATTTCACCTTGCCCCAAAGGAGGGCTGGTCCTGTAGTTTGGGCTCCTGAGAGGTAATTGTCGATTATCTAGGGACCTTGGGACTAGCCAGATAATAAGAATGTGATTTGGGGTGGAGCCTGGCCGACATTTGAAAGGATGTAGGGCCCTTTGGAACGGACCTATGGGTTTCCGAGACTGTCAATCATTACGGGCATAGAAAGCCTCATCTCTCTCTCATAGAGCAGTTGGTGATTTTGAACTGCTGATCCTGAGGTTAGCAGTCAAACGTGTCACCTACTAGAGTAGACCATCAAGGCTCCTTGGTAAAGTACAGGGTCAGCAAAAACAAGGGAAACCCACCATGAGACAGATTGACACAGTGCCTGCAACAGTGGGTTCCCATGTATCGAAGACCATGACGGTGACTCAAGACCAGGAGAGGCTTGGTTCTGCTATGCATACATGCACCATGAGCGGATGGCTGCTGACTTGACGGCAGCTAGCAACAACAGTATCTCATCACAAGGTCTGCATATTTTAAGGCTGTGTTTTACTGCTGGACAAGCCCTAGACCTTGCCCTTGAAGAACTCCTTGTCTCCAGAGGTAAGGTAGATGAGACGCAGTCCAATAAAAACAAAAGAAATGAACACTTATATACTTAAAAGCATGTCCCTATGGACCCAGATAGCTTGTTTTTCAATATACTGTCAGATAAAGGTTCATATTTATAAATGAGCAAACTTAGACTCAAAGCAGATGAGTGCCCTGCCCGAGGGAAACTGCTTAGAAAGGGCAAAAGTGGTGGAGGCTACCGTGCTGCCATGAGTGGGTATGGTCATCATCATGTGCCTGGCATGAGCCAGCCCTGGGAGGGAAAGCCACAGCTGTTAGGGACAAGAGAGAGAGGCAGGGCATTCTGGTTCACCCCCTGAGCCTGCTGGCCCCCAGGGCCTGTCCAGGGTTTCCCTCATTTTTGGCCTCCCACCAGCTCTGTCCTGGCTGAGTCATGGGGGCACTGGAAGCAGACTGCTTGGGATGTTTGGTACTAGATCTTTTAAAAATGGAAGTTCAATTTAAAAAGAAGAAAAGCCTCAATTAGATTCCTCTGCAAGCAAACATGTGACGACTTCCGGAGTGGATTCTTCATTTTGTCCAGGCACGATCCTCCTCAGCGACACGTTTCTCCAAGAGACAGTAGAAAACTAGTGAGCCTTTGATCTCTGCCGCACAAAGGAGGACCAGTCTAAGCTGAAATCAGGGATGGTTTCAGGCAAGTCAACGGATGTCCTAGAATTCCTTTTATGGAGGAATTCTGAGTGTTTGCTTCAAAAATTGACCTGACTTCTGAGCTCTGAAGCCGGAAAACAAGGTCAGCCACTGAAATGGATATTTATTTCTTCTCTGTGAACTTCAGTTTGGCGCTCGGTGGCACAAATGGTTTGGACTCAGTTTCTAGCTACTAGAGTGCACTCAGACCTGGTGCTCTGCTTCCATAAGGATTACAGCCAAGACAATCCATCCAGCAAGTTTCTCTGCAACACATGGGATTGCTGTGAGTGAGAATCAACTTGGCCCCCATGGGTTTGGATGGTTTGTTAACCATCAGTAGATGATACACGTGATGGACCTGCCTGGCCTGTGGAGACGGCCTCTTGGGCAGGCTGGGGCATGATGACCACAATCTTTGCAAGCACACAATGCTTGCCTCTGCACAGTGGGCTCCCTGGAAGAGCCCTGGAAGTTGGGCTCTCTTGACATCTTTGAAACCACAGGCAGGCCTACAGTACCTATTGTATTCTAACGACCTCCTTTTAAAAGCTTCCTTCTCAGAGGACCACGGAGCAGCTTGGATTTGGGGGATCACTTAGGAATCTTCTCTGATAAATCACTGCTTGAATCTAGCAATTTCGAGTCATTTGCCCAGTCATTCTGGTACTTTCAGATGATTGCCTACCATCCCTGGATAAGTGGTCGGATGCTAACAGAAAGATTGGCAGTTCGCATCTACCTTCTAGCACCTTGGAATAAAGGCCCGCTGCTCTACTTCTGAGAAATCATCCGCTGGACGCTCTGTGAAGCGCGTTCCTCCTCTCACACATACTGGGAATGATTTGACTGGCACTGGCTATGTCCCGGGTAAGGAGCTAGAATCTGGGGATACAGCAATGAACCAAACAGAGGTGGGCCCCGCCAGCGGGCTGGAGTCCAGGGGATCTCTAGACCCGATTCGAACAGTGTTTTCACCAGCTCAGTCTTAGCTGATTCCTGCAAAACATGAGGGAACTGAGCTTGCGGGTGGAGGCAAAGCAGCTTGCTGGTCATCCCAAGCTAGTTTGGTAACCACGCCTCCAAGACCAGAGTTTTATTTTCTAAAATGTGTGCACTTCAAAACTAACCAACTGTTTGAACATGGGAGGCATTTCTTCATGTTCCCGAGGCTCATGGGATAACAGAATGTATCTTGCAGAATCATGGAGATGGCTGAATGAAATAACGTCGATGGATGCTGATAGAGAGACACCTGCCTGGAGAGAGGTTCTTGTTGACAGATGCTCGAGTGTAGGCCCCTGGTTCATGGAAACCCCAAGCACAATGGTTCAAATGCTTCAGGATTGGCCCTTTGGTACACGCACAGGGTTTTCATTGGCTGCCTTGGGCAGGTGAATCTGTGAGGCTCTGGGATGGTTTTCTTTGCTTCTTTGTGTGGAAGGAATCCACCCCACAGAAACACAATTCACAAATCAACAAACACAATTCACAAATCAATGCAAACATTTACGAGGGAAAATAACACTTTTGACAGTACCTTCTCATGGACAGGAATGGGCATCTCTGGAATGCATGGAGGGCTGCATGGAGGGTCCAGGGGAGAGACTAGGAAAGGAGGGGTGGTGGAACCACAGATGGAGAGGCCTCCCATCCCCAGAAATGGCAGAGAGACAGGGGAGGGAGGCGGGGACGTGGAAACCAAGAGAGATACCTGTGGCCATACTTTCACTTAGAAGCCCCTGCTCCCTGACTGGTGTCCTCCCGCACCCACTTGGAGAGTGTGGCTATGTGCATTGTGGATACTTAGTGGATGCGCTCAAGAGTGTGTGTGACATATAATGTTGCTGATTCTTAAGCTGTAAGTGGGCGTGAATAAGGATGCATGTGATATAACTGGTCTTTACTGCTTATATCCCTTCCCAAAGCCTTCAGAATCCTGTCTTATCACTAGGAAGGATTACTTTATTTATGGGCATTCCTTCCTGATTGGTGGGCCTTTGGGGGACAATTCCCTTTCCCATAAGCTTACTGCCTTATCAGACTGACAGACCTTTCTTCCTCATTTATCTCCCCTAAAATCTGTTCAGCATCATAGTAGCATAAAGTTCTTGTGGTAGTTACAGAATCTGTTGTCAATTTGAGACCGAAGAGTGAAGGGGTGGAGTTTAGCCTGTCAATCAAGTCGTAGCTTGATAACCTCATTTGGAGGCTCTATGGAGATAAATAGTTTGCTAGAAGCAGGATACACCCTCACTCCCTGCAAGACATTTCTGACAAGAAGCCACATGAAGCTACCTTGATGCAGCTACAACCCTGGGAACTGGAGGAACCATGACGGGGACTCCTGCCAGCGCTGAGATGCTTACAATGCCATTGTATCCACAAGACTTCCCATCCACTGGCCTGGGATATTCCTGCATTCAGTATCATTGCATGTGTTTGGTGAGTCTGAAGAGGACTTGATAGATCGGTATAGGGCATATGGCTAATATGGATTTATGGACTTGATCTGGACTGGGCTGGGCTGGTTTCTTAATGTGCAATTACTCTTTACATAAAGGTCTCTCTTATACACCTATGAGTGTCTATGAATATGTTTCTTTAGTCTACCCAGACTAACACCATTCTGCACCAATAGACAGGTAGTAGGTAGCTGCACAGGAGGTAGGAATTGAACCCAAACCATCGAATGGAAAGGAAATTTTGCCACTGAATCACCACTGCTTTGTCTATAAATATACAGATCGTACACATGATATGTAAAAGGCACTTGAAAAACTGCCAAGTACATAAGAATAAATCAAACTCTCTGTCATTCAGATGATGCTGACTTATAGCCACCCTACAGGACAGGGTAGAAATGTCCCTTTGAGTTTTCAACACTTTAACTCACTATAGGAGCAGAAAGCCCCATGTTTCTTTCATGGAGAGGCTGGTGGTTTCAAACTGCTGAATGTGTAGTTAGAAGCCCAGTGCATAACCACTACCCCACCAGGGATCTAGTAAGAATGACCTGACCACCATGCTGGCTAATATTTATGGAGTGTGTGCTCTATTCAGATAGGTGCTATTATTATCTCTATTGTACAATTGTGACAACCTAGGTGGAAGGAAGTACGATAACTTGGGAGAAGTTAGAGTTGATTGTGGTAAAACCAGTGTTCAAAACTTAACATACAGTTATTTATGATCTAGCTCTCCATCATACATATCCTCACCTTATCTTCCCCAGGAAAGACAGCAATGGTTTTGGAACCAGCAGAGGAAAGAAGGAAACCATTCCCCAGATGGTGTGTAATAGCCACAGGTTTTCCAGGTCCAGGTCACCTCCTGAAGAAAGCTGGGACCTTTGTTTTTTACCTGTTCAATGGGAATCATTACCTCGGAAGGTTGCCATGAAGATGAAATGAAAGTGGCATCTCCTAGCTCTGCAGGGCCATGCACAGCAAGAATTGCTTCCTGATGTAGACCAGACTCAGACAGTCACGCAGTTTGGGCTATCAGGGCACATGAAGGCATTTGATTCAGAGATAAATCCGTCTGCTAAGCCCATGGTCACAAAGTGGATATTTTATTGAGGGCAAAGGGGACCCAACACCAATCGTGGAGGTTTCAAGTCAACCATTTAAACAAAGTGTCTGAGTTATTATTACTAATTTTTTCAAAGTGTCTGAGTTATTGATGACCCAGTGTGTCCACCGGAGAGCTGACTTTGATCTCATTTCAAAAGATTCGCTTAGAAGCTGGTTTTTTTTTTGGTTTCTGATTTTAGTAAACGGGTTCTTACCTTTCAAGTAATGATTAATGTCATTATACTGAGGTGCATAATTCCAAAGGATGAAAATCCAGCAGAATATTGGAATTACTTCTTTCTCAGGAAGCAAGAGAAATAGAAATCTCCTCACCTCTGTACCAATTTTCACATGTGAAAGAGAAGAAAACTTCAGATAACTCATTTTCATCAATTATTTTGATCTTTCAAACAATATTTTATGGTGTTTAAGGTGAAATGTCAGCAATTTCTACACGACCATTTCTAGACAAACTAATTGTGTCATCATTGTTATCTGTTCCATGCCGGCTGTTCTGTTTCTAGTGTTCTTATGGCCCCACCCCCTTTCCTTCTTATCTTTGCTTTAGAGTAATTTTTGTCTCACACAGATAATTTTCCAAATGGGTCATTACTCACAGGTGATTGTTATTTTATGAGCTTATCTGTTACTTAGCTATAATGTGACCACATGGCATCATTCCCGTTTAAAGTCTCAAGAGTATAAAGTATCTCAAAGCAATAGCCTTAGTGAGTTCTCCAGTCTCTTCTGGTCCAATAAGCCTGGGTTTCTAAAGAAATTGAATTCTCTATTTCTTCTATTCTCTCAGGATCCATTTCTCAGGACCCTACTCTAGATGGCTGGTCGTGGTAGTCGGGCATCATTTAGCTTTTCTGACCTCAGAGTGGATGAAGTTTTGTCGTTTGTGCCGACTATTAGTCCTGCAGACTACTTTCTTCCCTGAGACTTTGGTTTTCTACCTTTTCTGTTATTATTTTTACAATGTTTTATTGTGAATTAAGTGACGGTTTACAGAGCAGATCATCCGTTTACATCCAGGAATCCATACACACAAGGAGCCCTCACTTATCCAACCTCTTGTTTCCATTACTTCTTCTTTTCTAACCCTCTGAACTTTGAACACTTGGGTAAGTGCTGCCATTTTGTTTGTAAATCATTGATTATTCTAACAGTTCCAAACCTGAAGGGAATTCATTTTGGGATACTATTAAGTCTCTATCTAACCTGTAAGCCTGGTCTCTTCCTCTCGTTTTTACAAGAAGAGGTCAGTAGTTGTATCAGGACTGGTTATTACTCATTATTTTAAAAATACTTGTTTAACAAGTGGAATAGAGATCACAGAGAGGTGTGTGATTTTACAGGACGGCAGACAGAGGCTGGCCCACCTGCAGATCCTGATGGCGGAGGTTGGCAGGTTCCTGAAATGCTTGGAACTTGAAGGAAAG
>NW_022111378.1:5206426-5208765 GCF_000313985.2 Echinops telfairi | reverse complement strand
GGCCTGTTGCTCCTGACGTATCAGGCTCTGTGAGCAGCAACGGTTTGATGGCATCCATCACCAAAGGAGAAATCCCTGGCGATCTACTTCCCCCAAAGTAGCCACTGAAAACCATAGGGACAAAGTCCTCTGATGCACATGAGCTGCCAGGAGTTAGAGTTGAATGTAGCCTCAGTGCCACCTGGATACTTCTGTGTCGGTTAACCCTGTAACTCATCGTGGGGTCTCTGAGACTCACAATTTCCAGGTTTTCTTAGTGACAATAACATTCATTTACTTGAACTGCCCTGAGATTTCTGCCATTACACCTTTTCTCTTCTCTCTGATAATCTGTGATAATACTATATATTGTTGTTGTTAAGCGCCATTGAATTGGTTCCAATTCTTAGCAGTCCTATGTACAAGAGAACAAATCCCTGCCTGGCACCGTGCCATCCTCACAATCATGTTTGAGCCTAGTGTTGCCATCTATCACTATGTCAATCCATATCACTAAGGGTCTTCTTTGTCACCGACTCTCTACTTTACCAAGCATGGTGTCCTTTTCCAGGGACTTGTATGTGAGACAAAGCCCCGCCACCCTTACTGCTAAGGAGCACTCAGGCTGTATTTCTAAGACAGCTGTGTTTGTTCTTCTTGCTGTCTTTGCCAGCACCATACTTCAAGGGCATTGGTTCTTCTCCAATCTTGTATGCTGAGCAAATAATCTGAGAAGCTGGACGACGTGAAGAACAATGTGTCAGGATTGAAGTTAGGGTCATGAACAACCTACAATATACGGATGACCTAACCTTTTTTTGGATAAACCTCAAAAAAATCAGAATGGATTAAAAATCAATGTAAAGAAAACAAAAATCATTACAACTGGACTAATAGACAACACTATTTTAGCAGGAGAAAATATTGAAATTGTCATGAATTTCATTTTAGTTGGACAGCAGCCATGGTCAACACCCATGGATGCAGCAGTCAAGAAATCAAATGATGTATTGCAGTTGAGTAAATTTGCTGCACCCTGTGCATGTTTGATAAATTTACACAGAAGAGATTGGTAAATTCAACACTTTTTTCATAACTAGCCTTGATGGTTGGTGCATCGATGTGAATAATAATTGTATTGGCTGGATTTCCTTGTAGGTGTATAGTTATTATCCTTTCATGGGCAGCATTGTACTTCAAAGTAGACCTTGAAATATGGTTTGATGATGAATTCAACACCATAGTCTATTGAATTTGTTATTCCAGGCATAGTAAACCATGTGATTGTCTGATTCAAAATGGCCAACAACAGTCCATTGCAGTTCACTCACAACGAGGATATGAATTGTTATGCTTTTCATTTCTCTCTGAAATTGAGGAGACATGCAGTTAAGATGCATTGACAATGATTGGTGATTGAATGCAAAAGTTGGAAACAAAGGAGAAACAATGGCTGGAAAATATGGCCTTGGTGATAAAAACAAAGCTGGTAATTTCATGATAGAATTTTGCAAAACAATTTCTGCGTTGCAAATATAGTTTCCCAGTAACATAAACAGCAACTGTACACATGGACCTTGCCAGGTATAATTCACAGGAATAAAATTGACTATATCTGGGGGAAGCGACAAGGGTGAAGCTCACTATCAGCAGTGCAAATGAGACCAGGGTCTGAATGTGGAACAGATCGTTAATTGCTCATACGTAAGTTCAGGTTCAAGGTTGAAGAAAATGAATAACCTCGATACACATATGACACAACCCTGCTTACTAAAAGCAAGGAGAACTTGAAGCACATGCTGATGAAAATCAAGGAATGTAGCCTTCAGTATTGAGTGGCCTTACAACTCAATATAAGGAAAACAAAAATCCTCACAACTGGACCAATAGGTAACATCACGTAAAATGAAGAAAAGATAGCTCAAAGTTGTCAAGGATTTCATCTTGCTTGGACTTGCAATCAATGCTAGTGGAAGCAGCAGTCAAGAAACCAAGTGACACATTGCATTGGGATAATCTGCTCTCAAGACCTCTTTAAAGTGTTGAAGTGTAAGAATGTCACTTTGAGGACCGGGATGAGCCTGACCCAAGCCAAGATATTTCCAATTGCCTCATATGTGTGTGAAAGTTTGACAATGAATAAGATAATTGGTATATTTGAATTATGGTGCTGGCAAAGGATGCTTAAATTACTATGGATTTCCAGAAGAATAACTAAGTCTGTCCTGGAAGAAATAGAGCCAGAGTGTTTCTTAGAAGCCAGGATAGTGAGGCTATGTCTCATGTACTTTGGACCTATTATCAGGAGGGGACAAGTTCCTGGAGAAGAGCATCATGCTTGGCAAAGTAGAAGGGCACCG
>NW_022111378.1:5204351-5205516 GCF_000313985.2 Echinops telfairi | reverse complement strand
GCCAGAGTGCTCCTTGGAAGCAAGGATGGCAAGACTTTGTCCTATATATTGTGAACATGTGGTCTGGAGAGATTGGTCTCCGGAAAGGGGCACTATGCTTGGTAAAGTAGAGGGTCAGTGAAGAGTATGAAGACCCACCATGAGATGGATTGACACAGGAACTGCAACAATGGGCTCCCGGTATTGCAATTACTGTGAGAAAGCTGTAGGGCAGGCAGTGTTGTATTCTACTTGACATTGTGTCACAATGCCTCAGAATTGACTCAATGACACCTAACAGCAATCACTATGATGAAGAAAGTCAAAGGGACAAAGAGTTGTGCTTTGAGATTGCTTTTCCAATTGCCACGAAGCCTATCAGTTTGGGGGACAAACAGAACTGAGCAAATTCTGGTCACTTATCGGAGGCTTGAAACTGATTGAGTTTCATGTGTCTGCTCTGGACAGAAGAGGCCATCCCAGGTTAGCAATGATCTTTTTGAAAGCTAGTTCCCTGCTGACAGGAGCCTTTTGGATGGGATAGTAGCCCAACGACTGTTATCTGGATGACCTTGAAACCTTGTCCGGGAACCAGGAGCTTCAGGTTAAGATGGTTGGTTGATTAAAATGTATAAAATCAGGCCAACTGGTTGGTTATTTAAGAAAACCAACTCAAAGACCTTCTCTACTTCTCCTCTGGTTCATCTCCATGTGGTTTGTTTGGACAGAGTTTGTGTCATGGTTTATGCTTGCTTCATGTCCGAAGTAAGGCTGGCTTACACAAGACTTGACCAAGAATATTAAATGTGGCCTTTATAACCTTTGCTCAAACGCCTAATCCCAGCGCTTGCTAATGAACTTTTTTTCAGTTCCCCAAATAGCACGCTTTTCCTTGCTTCTCTGCTTTGACCCATGCTGGCATGCTGCTGCGTCTTCCTTTCTGTCTCTTTTCAACATCCTTCCAAAGGAGTTTTTGGAGCTTGGTTCCTGGGGGACCTCCAGAGGGTCCATGGAGAAGCTTCAGATATTGGCATAGAGTTGAGTCAGAATGGGTGGGGCTTTTGTATCCTGCTTCCTCTAATTTGTGTCGTCCAACTTTTATTGATTTCATATGTTGATTGTTCTTAGTTACTACTGGGTTGGCTCCAGCACATGGTGACTTCACATATAACCAGCCAAACAGTTC
>NW_022111378.1:5193687-5202983 GCF_000313985.2 Echinops telfairi | reverse complement strand
GTAACTGAGAGAGAGTCTATGGAGTCTGAGGTCCTCTTTTCAGGTAGACTGAATTTAAGGACTGAATCTACAGAGCAAAGAGTGGTGGGTCCAGCAAGAAGAAGGCTAACTCAGCCTTTTGAGTGTGCCCTTCTGGGGGCAATAAGACTCTTTAGAAGGAATCTGAAGTGGCTTGGTGCTGCTGCATGCTTATGCACCAGCAGGCCTAGGGCAGTGTTCCGTGTTGGCCATTGTGGGTGAGAGAGCACAGGCAAGGCCGGCATTGTCCTGCCCACACTGCTGGGGGAGAACCAGGGATGCATGTAGCTTGATGGCACCAACTCTTTTCACCTGGAAGGTTTTCTATCATCAGGGTTTTCTATCATCAGGGGTCCTCTGAGGGTCCTGTCAACCCAGCATTCCTTGCTCTCAGGGATGGAATTCCCTTTTTGGGATCTGGGATTCCATGTTGCCAGTTGTGTCTCCCAGAGCAGACACTCAGGTGTGTGGCCTTTCAGAGTGCAATTTCAGGGGGCTGTTATCTTTGAACTGGGGCTGTGTGTGTCTCAGTTTAACATCCCCGTTTTACATTGGTGCGACTTAGGTCCCGAGACCTTAAAGGAGTTCTCTAAGATGACACATGGGAGTCAACAGGTCAAGGCAGTCCTTCTCCAGAGTCCACGCCACTCATGACAATCTGACTACCACACACATCTGGGTGAGCTTGTGAGCCAGTGGGAGAGGCCAGCTGTGGAGTAGCCAATCTGCATGGAGGCTGATGGATACCTTGGGAAGAATCCAAGTTAAGACTCCATGGGGAATTAGTCATATATAAGTAGTTAACCATCTCTGATTTGTGACTCTCCTCCGACAGGCTGTAAGCTCCTTTAGGAATCACATCTGCTTTGTCCACTCCGACATTTCCAACGATGAGCTCAGGCCTGGGGGGACTGTGGGTGTTGCGCAAGGGCACGGGGATGAGTAATTCAATGAACAGATGGGTGAGTTGCTATTGTTAGACCAGAGTATCTGACAGAAACACAGCCTGGCCGGGAGCCAAATCAGTATACAAGACGTCTACCTTGTGAGGAGGTCATATTTAGGCACTTGTTTGGGTCCTCCCCAAGGCATTCCTTGGCTTCCTCGTAATTAGGCCGCTTCCTAGCTGGTATTACCACCAGCTCACAAGTTCACCCAGGCAGGACAGGCAGCCATGTTATCATGAGCACTGTGGACCCTAGAGAGAAACTGCCACGATTCTCATGCTGACCTGACCATGCCACCTTATCTAAAGCATTATTTAAGATCTTTGTACCTGAATTGTACCAATATAAAATGGATATAAAATATGGGGACAGCATCTGCCTTATAGTTATTTCCTGCCAGTGAAATGCACATGCATATGCATGTTAGAGAATGTAGAACAGTCTGGCATACAGTAAATGTTTAAGTGTCAGTTCATTGATATTATCGTTTTTATTGCTCACTTGTGTGCATCTCTTCTATGCTCATAAACAATGATTTTTTTTAAAAAAAGGCTGGATATGCTTCTTAAAGTCTGTCAGCACATAAAGACAAATGATCTGACTTTGAGGACCCTCCAGGCAAGTGTGGAAGAATCAGCCAATGCTTCTTGGAGGAGGGACTGCTTGGGCTGAGCCTTGGAGGTCGAGGGAGGAGGAGAAAGGACTTGCAGGTGGAGCTCGGATCCAGGATGTCACAGGCACTTCCTTTGCAGACGGGGACCACCCAGGCAGTGCTCTGACACCCACACCTTCCCACTTGGCTGGGGGCTTCGCTTGGGGCATGCGCTGCTATCCAGCCTTGGCAGCCCCTTGTCTTGGCCAAGGATGCCCTCTTGCCTGTCCCCATTTCCTCCTTATCAGTGGAGAATGAACGCCACAGAGCTCTCCTGTCAACCAGAGCCTGAAGCATTCCCTTGTAGGGCAAAGACTCGTGATCACTTGCAGCAATATTTCCTAATTTATGTATTTTATTAAGAACTAGAACCGAGGCCAGCAGCTCACACAATCTAACAGATTGGGATCATTAGTTGCTTGTGTCACTCTTCTATTTTAAACTTTTCTATATTTGAACCCATGGAAGGACATCCTTCACATTCATTAAGCTTTTCCCATACAAACAGTTCAGTAAATCTCCATCATCACTCATAGAGAAAAAAACAACAATTTTTTTAAATGGTCACAACAAAGCTCTCTAGACATTGCCCTCAAGGAATTCAATTTTATTTAGGCCTTTACAAACAGTGCTTTTTATCTTGCCAGTGATTAAAAAATATATTGAGAGAAATGAGATTTGTAGTGGCATTATAATGGCTTCCCCGGGAGGGCTGGGACTTCACCCTGCCCCTTGCTGCAGAGCCTGCCCAGGCTTTCAGAAGTGCCCTTCCTGCAGGTCTTGTGATGTCTCCACAGCATGCCCCCATCCTGTGACACAGTGTTGTCTGCTGGAGTCCCTGGCTTGCTTCCACCAGCTTCTCAGACGGTTCCTTCCCTGCGCATGCCTCCTGTGGTCTGATCCACTTGTAATACCCTCTTCCTTCTTTACAGATGGACAAGCCTTTCTTTGTCACAACCCTTTCTTTTTCTACCACTAACAGAACTCTTCATTTAAAAACGGAAACAAAACCCACCAAATTCACTGTCATCGAGTCAATTCGAAGTCATGGTGGCCATAGGTGTTAGAGAGGAAAACAGCTCCCTAGGGGTTCAAAGGTCACAATGTTCATGCAGGAGGAACTCCAGGTCTTCCGTGAATGGTACTCTTTGATGAGTTGGTTCAAACTTCCAATGTTTAGGTTAGTATTTGAGCCCCACCAATAAACTAGTGTCTGTGAGGTTGATTCCTAATCATGGAGAGACCCCACACCTGTCAGAGCCAAACTGTGCTCCATAGGATTTTAAAGGTGGGGACCTTCCGAGAGCAAGTGGACAGGTCTTTCTTTTGGGGTGCCTGTAGCTAAACTCAGACCTCCAACCTCAGTCAGCAAACAAGCATATTAATCTTGTGCCTTTTGGGGAAACTCTCTTTTTCCTAGGGGTACTGTTACCTTTTGAGTGTGATGCTCTTTTCTAATCTGTTGATCTTCCCTTCAGAGGTTGGCAGGCTGTCACGTGATCAAGGACTGTTAATCAGTGTGCCCCATCCCTGTGGGCAAAGTACTCGGTTGAGGGATGGGCATATGACTCATGTTGGGCCTATCCCAGTTATCCTTGGAAAACTGGGGAAAGAGACACCCCTTTTTCATTGAGCTTTCTGACTAAGAGGACCGTGAGCCTAGCTGCAGTTGCCAAGTTTGCTACCATGTGGGATGAACCTGCCTGAGAAGGGAGCTATCAGGGGGAAGACAGGAATCAAAGATGGAGAAAAGGAAGCAGATGCCTTACCAGGTTTGCCCTGTGGAATTGAGTTGTTCCTGAAGCCAGCTTGTCTTCTGAGTGTTTTAGCCAGGCAGGTTCCGCTCTCCTTTGTGAGTCCACAGGTTTGCACTGAACTTCACTCCTTTGAGACGGATAGCTTTGTACTTTCCGCAAATCCAAATGCTCTTTATCTTTAAGCATCGATAGTACTGCAAACTCAGACCCAAACACTCTGTGCTTATCCATGCGGTTTCTGTTACCTGAGAACAACATCAGGTCATCTTTTTTTGAAGGTGTGGTTTCTGAATGGACACAATTATTCAGAATTTCATTCAAAATCTACTCATGATGGCAGATTTTTGTTTGTTTTGCTTTGCTTTTTTGGTCCTAAAGATGAAGTCCTTGGGTGGTCTACATGGTTTTTGCTTGCCTACTAATCTGAAAGGCCTGGTGATCTGCTTCCATAACGACCCCAGCCAAGACAACTGCACAGAGAAGGTCTCAGCTCAAATGCAGGGTCACCGTACATCAATACATTTAGGTTTGGGGCCTAAAAATTGGGAAAAAGTGATAATAAGACCATCTTCCAGGAGTCCGTAGGGTGAGCCTTTCCCAAACAATTATAACAAAATAGATTCAGGGCAATGATCACTGTAGGCCTATGGAGATAAAGGGCTCCTAAGACACCTCAGGGGAGGTGTGGGGAGGGTGGGTAAGGCTAAAGAAGTCTTCCCGAGGACGGCCATGATGGAAATAGCAGCTGCCTTTTTGCTGACATGGAGGGATACAATTGTCAGACTGCGCCCTCTAGAGTCTGGCACAGAATCCCACTCAGAGAGGGTAGCTCCAGAGAAGTGGCCGCAATGAAGTTCTGGGACATCCCAGGAGGATGGAACAACCTGAGCAATGGCACCCCAAACCCAAACCCAAATCCATTTCCACGGAGTCAATTCTGACTCATAATGACACTCTATAGGGTTTCCAAATTGCCCATCTTCAGAGAAGTAGGAGCTTCATCTTTCTCCTCGGGGGCAGCTGGTGGGTTTGACTGGCTGGCTCTGTGGTTAGCAGCCAAATGCTCAACACATAATGCCACCAGGGCTCCTATTCATCACAAACCCATACTTCAAATTCTCTGAAGGCTTCCTCTCTCTCCTAAGATAGAGACCAAAATCTTACTGTTCCAGGCATCCTGGAACAAATCCTGGAGTAGCTGGCCTGCCTGCCTCTCCCCTCTCCCCCTCTCCCTGCCCCTCCCCATCACGCTGTATGCTCCTGTGACACAAAACTTCATTCAGTCCTGTCCCTGGCTTACATTTCCCCGGAATCTCTGACGCCAGTAGAGTAGCTGAGTACCATAGTGCTGCTCTGGTCACAGGACCTTTGTGCATGTTTTGTACATTCTTTCCCTCTCTATTTAGTCTGCTCGCTCTTCAGATCGCAACTTGAGTCGCTTTCCCAGGGACACTTGCTATGGTGTCCCAACTGAGCCAGTCTTTCATCTGTCTCAGAGTGGTGTGTGATTCTCTGCTTTTGATGCTTTGATAAACCACTAGTAGACACACAGGATGCAAAGGGACAGAAGAATCGCTAACTCTCCCAGGCCACATGTTGATCAGATAAGTCCTCAGTCCCACCCTTAGGCACCCATGGCTATACTTCTTTAAAAAAAATTTTTTTATTGGGGACTCATACAATTCGTATCACAATCCATACATACATTCCATTGTGTCAAGCACATTTGTACATTTGTTGCCCTCATCATTCTCAAGGCATTTGCTTTCTACTTGAGCCCTTGGTATCAGCGCCTCATTTTTCCCCCTCCCTCCACACTTCCTCTCCCTCATGAACCCTTGATAATTTATAAATTATTAATATTTTGTCATGTCTTACACTGTCCAAAGTCTCCCTTCACCCACTTTTCTGTTGTCCATCCCCCAGGGAGGGGGTTATATGTAGAACCTTGTAATCGGTTACCTATTTCTACCCCACCTTCCCTTCACCCTTCTGGTCTCACCACTCTCAGCACTGGTCCTGAAGGGATCATCTGTCCTGGATTCCCTGTGTTTCCAGTTCCTATCTGTACCAGTGTACATCCTCTGGTCTTGCCAGATTTGTAAGGTAGAATTGGGATTATGATAGTGGGGGGGAGGAAGTATTAAAGAACTAGAGGAAAGTTGTATGTTTCATCGTTGCTACACTGGATCCTGACTGGTTGTCTCCTTCCTGTGACTGTTCTTTAAGGGGATGTCCAGTTGCCTATAGATGGACTTTGGGTTCCCACCCTGTACTCCCCCTCATTCACAGTGATATGAATTTTTGTTTTATGATAGCTGATCCCTTTGACACCTCATAATCACACAGGCTGGTTTGCTTCTTCCATGTGGGCGTGGTTGCTTCTGAGCTAGATGGCTGCTTGTTTACCCATGGCTACACTTCTACTGGGGGAACCTAGGGGGGACCTTGAGAAGCATGCACTGGTGATTGAAAAAGAGAAACAGCTTCTTGTTTCAATGTGTGTGTGTGTGTGTGTGTGTGTGAATGTGCTGTTTCCATTCATTTCGTTGTTGGTTCATTATTAGTATTTTGGGCTGGGGGTAGGGGTGTTGTGTTTGTGTTCTTGGTTTTTGTTATTCCCTTCTTGCTGCAACCGTCTCCACACGACCCAGCCACTCTTACACTTATAGCAGCTAGAACTAGTGGGCAAGGGTCACTATCTTCTCCATTGCCACTTGTTGAACAAATGGAAGCCAATACGAGACCAAAACTGCCTCAGAGAAAACAAGCAATCTCAGTTTACACGAAGAAGAAAGATAGACTAGTACACACCAGTGACCAATATACAGAGCCAAAGACCTTCGTGGGGTGGGAAGGGTGGTGTTGAGTTGGAACTACTGTTAGACAACAAAACCAAAGACATCTAAATTGACGAAGAAGAAGTACTTTCAGATCATATGAGTTTTATTCATTAAAGCCCCCAAAGATTCAAAAGAAAATGGTTGGAAATAATTAAAAGATTGTGTACCGGGCAGGGTCCAATACTAACACAATAATCAATTGGAATCCTGTATACTAACAAAGGCCCGAAAAGAAAACTAAATATTTCAGAATAAACTTATCAGGAGAATGAAAGACTTATACAAAATACAAAAACAAAACTATAAAACATTACCACACGAAGCCAAACAAACAAGCAAACAAACAAACAGACAGACAGACAGACAGACAAACTCATTTCCACTGAGTTGATGCCATCTTGTAGTGACCTTATGGGACTGGGTAGAGCTGCCCCTGTGAGTTTTCGAGACTGTAACTCTTTACAGGAGGAGAACGCTCTATCTTTCTCCCTTGGAGAAACTGGTGGTTTTAAATTGCTGACCTTGCAGTTAGCAGTCCAACGTATCACCAAAAGAAAGCCATGTTCATGGATTGAAAGACTTAACATTGTGAAAATGTCAGTATTGCCCCAAAGCAGCCTATAAATAAAATGCCATTCCTATCCAGATCTCCAGATTATTTATTTATTAATCATTTTATTGGGGCTCATACAACTCTTATCACAATCCACACATACATCAATTGTGCAAAGCACACTTATATATTCGTTGCCCTCATCATTCTCAAAATTCTTGCTTTCCACTTGGGCTAGATCCCCAGATTATTTAAAGAGATGAGGCTTGGTGTGGAAAGAAAAGAGACACAGTTGATAAGCAAAGCACTACTAAAGAAGAGGAAGAAAGTAGGAGGCCTCTTGCTTCCAATCTCAAAGCCTACTACACAGCCATGGTAGTCCAGACGGCCTGGTGCTGATACAGTGAAAGATATACAGACCAGTGGGACAGGATAGAAAACCCAGAAATAAACTCAGCCACCTATAGGCAATTGATTTTTCAACAAAGGGCTGAAGCAAAATAAATGGGGGAGAAATAGTCTTTTCAATAAATTATGCTGACAAAATTGATTTCCATCTGCAGAAGAATGAAACAATACCCAAAGCTCATTCCATCTACTAAAACTAACTCAAAGTGCATAAAGTTGCTAAATGTAAACCCGACAGCTGTGAAGGTCATCAATGAAAAGTATAGGGGCACACTTATGGGCCCTAATCCATGGCATAAACATACTACTAAAGATAATGAAAAATACACACAGAAGACAAAATAGACAAGCGGGACCCCTTAAAAATGAGGCAACAGGGAGCCATAAAGGGTGGATGAGAAAGATGACACATTTTTTCAACTATAGCAATAGTTTTGGTAACGCTTGCTACACACACACACACATACAAAGAAAGATATTTTGGATAAGTGAGGGTGAGAGTAAACTTGGATGGTAATTAAAGAAAGTGGGCAACAGATGGGGAAAGAAGGAAGGCAATCACAATCCTAGTGATTGTGCTACAAGCATCTAGGTGCTGTGTCTTCTTTGTCCTTAGATTCCCCAGGAGAGACAGACATGCATTTTCTTAGAAATTGTGAAGATAGTATATGTGGGCTGGAAAGCTATCAGAGAGACCATAAATGGAATCAAATCTGGTCCAAAGACCTGTTATGTTTGGCTCACTCACTCTTCAGTTGGAAACATTTAAAAATTGAGTCTTTTCCTAAATATGCCATCATTGCAAAGCTCTGCCCACACTGGTATCCATGTACCACCAGACGGCACCCACTTAGAACAACTGCCCCCTTGCTGCCAGGCTTGTGTGCTCCTGTGTGGCCACGAACATTGACCAGTCTCCTGCCTGGAGGGTTGGTGGGGCTCACTCAGACCTGCATGGGCGCTGAGGGCATCTGGGTCAGGGCCCTGGCTGAAAAACAGCTCCCCAAAGACCATCATTTGGGGTTCCATGCAGCCAGGAGGTGAAAATGTTATTTATGTTTCCAGCAGAGATCTGGGGATGGGCACTTCTGCTCCAAGAACCTACACTCTCAGAAGTCTGAGGAACACGGTTGAGAAGACTCCTCAGAATGTACAGTATATTCTGCCAGCACCTGAGTTCAGGGTGACGGAGTAAAGTGGGTCCTACAAAATCATGGCGCGGTACAAATAACCCGATAAGGATGTAAGTGGGATCCATAAAACTTTTATTGATATGTTTTATCATGCCCCCAAAGGTTTTTTCCCCAACATTCCAATTCCAATTGAAAACGAGTCAACGAGTAAGGTTGGGATTGCAGCCTGCTGCTTTTGGAGAGGCTCCCTGGTTAGGAACAAGCATGCGCACTCTACAACTATGCGATCTCATCACTCAGAACTGCATTCTGGGAAACGCCCCCGACAGGTCCCTTGTGGGATGCTATTTTGCGCCGTTAGTCGGTTGTAGCTAGGAAACATCGATAAAGACAACAGCCAAAACAATTCCATCCTAAGACTTCTTGGGACATTTTTGGCTTTGAAACTAGTGACCCCCCAGGATCTATCAGCACTCAGCCTACAATCAGTATTCACGTTGTTTCCTGGCCGCCCTGGCAGGACCCCAGGATGATGTCAGCGCACACTGGTTCTCTTTCTTGGTACGATCTACGGATTCTGGCTGCGGGTGGGGACCCTTCAGGAGCGGTTGGATTTGCTGCAAGTTGGACAGAGGAGTTGGCCCTTGGTGACAATGTAAGCCCGGCCACTCAGTGGCTGCTCACAGCCCTCACAGACAAAGTGCTTTCGGTGCCAGGCCAGGTCTTCCACGCGCTGGTAGTCCTCCGAGAATATTATCTGTGGAGGTGAGAAGAAAGGCACAGCTCACGTCTTGTCCTTACGTAGAGACAGTGGGGCAAGGACACGTTGTAGGGGGGTGATTCAACCTATCCTATTCTTGTTTTGACTTTGAAAGGCCCCCCAGGAGACACCCGGCATAATTCTGAAGCAGTACAGATAGCATTTGGGGGAGCCGATGTTTAGTTTCTCACGTTGGGAAAAAGGAACAGTCTCCATCTCAAGCAG